>NC_090322.1:235873328-236176359 GCF_040869045.1 Eurosta solidaginis
TCGTCGATAAATTATCATTAACTCGTCAATAAACTTTGTTATTGATAACAAATTTATGACACTTCGATAACACACCGATAACTCGTCTATATATTGCCCCTAACACACCTAAAACAGACCGCTTCACAGATCTTTATGCTGATAGCCCATCACTCGAAATCGAATTTCAACTATAATCATTCATCATTTATTGGTGCTTAGCCACCTAGAGGAGATAATTCCCTTCCTCTGTTTCGAAACTGCCTTTCTTGGCTGGACCGTCTCCGTTATTTTATTCGCTGCACTATCTGCCATATGTGTAAAGCTCAGATCGGCATTAGGGGCAGGGCGATAAATTTTCCGCAGAACTTTTCTCTCGAATACTCTAAGAGCCATCTCATCTTTTCTCGCCGACGTCCAAAATTCCGAGCCATACATCAGAATAAGTAGGATGAGCGCGATTTTTGTTTACAACAATTTCTAAGCTGACATTTTTTTCGCTGTTAATGCTGGTTTCCAAGATAAACGAATGCGCTGACTCTTTCCTTGATAACAGCAAGTACTTCATTTTGACTTCATTTACCGCAAGTACCATTTTTTGCCTTTTGTTTTTATTTTTTAACGATTTGACAATATGGGCACGCGCCCTTTAAAAAAAAATCCAATGTACGCTTTTATAATAGATTGTGACATCACGGCATAGTTCTGCTCCTAGAATTAGCTTATCGAGCTTTAGGTAAGAGATAAAGCTGGGAAGGGAGTCACCCTGTGTTAAGCCTCCTTTGGTTTCGAATGGATTGGAGAGGTTCTTCCCAATCCATGAACATTGGCACCATTTTCCATGATCACTTGGATTTGGTTTAGAGACAAACCGGTTTCGGCATTGTACCATCTTCAGTGTCTTTTTTATTTTCCGATCAGTTGAAGCTGGTGATGTTGCTCTACGTTATTTGGCAAACTTCATTATTTTTGCAGGGAACTTTCAGTCAGACATATCAGCATTCAGCAACTTATTTTACAGGATCGCCTTTTCTCTTTCTGGCAAAACACACCGCACCCGTTTAATTCTTGGTTGCGTCGGTAAGCCAATAACAACATTCATAACAAAAGGTACGCGCCTTAGTAAGAGAAGCACAAAGCAGTCTGTACCTCATTTGATTTTCATATTGTAATGAGCTAAACTCTTACCGGTAATATCGGGCAAAGAATAATCCACACGCAATGCGCTTCCAAATACGCTTCAGAAGTGTTTCTGAGGCATAAATAATAGTAGCAACTAGAATGAGACTTCTAACAAACTCTTCATATCTAGACAAATCTCTACGTACCTCACTATTTTTAAGCATAATATGATTATGTAAAATTTATTTGCTCCTCTGTCAATATGACTCACTGGATGACAACGCTATGCTAATATCTATATACTTGCGCAAATGTGTACGATCGAGCTGATCACATGATTGCGACATTGACACAATGACATTCAGAGGACCCAACTGCCGTTTTGCATTATGGAACGCATGCGCAGTGGCAAGGCTTTTGTTTTGCTTTTTCTATATTCGCTATTTGACGAGATGTAAGTTAATAATTTTTATGTATTTCGTGAGCAATTTTTTCATTTGAAATAAACCAGTAAGTCGTGCATATGAGAAATTAAAAAAAAATGCAATGAAAACATTTGTTTAAAAATAAAATAAAAAATTAGTTTGCATATAAATACCACAGAAATATTACTTAATCACATTGAATAATTGTTTTGCAAAAATCATAATTTGACGATTTTAGTATGCTTTAAAAAACGGTTGACCTTTAAAAAAAACTACAATTAAATAAAAAGAACATAAGGTGGGAGCAAACATATTTATATACAAACAAATATGTGTGTAAGTAAACACCCACAACAGCGTGTAATTTTGTTGTCCTTTTTCTTTTTTATACCGCTTAAGTTGCTGTATTGTTGTAAGCAACAAAAATGTTGTGGTCCCAGACCATGGCATAGAAAATTATATTTTCAATATTAACCCGTTGAGTAACAGTAAGAATAAAAAAGTGTAAACATAAAATAATAAAACATAAATATTGCCACAGATCGTATTGCCAGTGACGAACACGCAAAAAGCATTAATTGCACATACAAAACTTTCAATATTGCTAAAAATATTAAAAAGCAAGCACCTAAGTTCGGATGTAAACGAATATTATATACTCAGCGTGAGCTTCAATTGTACACTTCGTTTCAGACCAATTACTTTTCTACATAACACGTGGCACCGCCCGTTTAAAAGAAAAATGCCGCCCCATGTCCTCTTACAATAAAACTATATAAGTGAAATATCATTGATTCAAAACTATTTTTTGCTAAGTTATAGCTTATTATTCTAGTCTACGATCCTTTTAAAAATCTTTTATATAAAAGCGTTTATTTTTTCTAGAAATATTTCCTGCTATAAGGAAAATTTGTGTACCCAATTTTTTTACGATCCGTTAATTTTTCTTCGAGTATTGGCTCCCGAAACATAGGAAATTACTTAGTAATAAAAGGGGTGGTGCCACGCCCATTTTTTAAGATTTGAAGTAAATACCATTGATATAAAGTTCTTTTTATGCAAAGATATAACTAATTTTATTCGCCCACGACCATTTTAAAAATCTTGTATATCTGAGCAAATCCACTCGCATATAACTGCATACAAATTGCTTTCACTGCTGCAGTCAGGTTTTAGATCTAAGCACAGCTGCGCCACAGCTGTTATAAAAATTCTGGATGACATACGTCTATCCTATGATAAAAAATAATTAACATTGTTGCGTATGCTCGACTTTTCAAAGGCATTTGAATCAGTTAACCATAGTTTGCTATGTATGAAGCTGAAAGCCTACTTCGGATTTAGTGACTCCGCGGTAAAATTAATGATGAGCTACTTGGGGGGAGAGCGCAGCGTGTTAAGGTTGGATCGGAATTATCTGACATTAGGCCATTGCTCGCTGGTGTACCCCAAGGTTCTATATTGGGACCGCTATTATTTTGTCTATTTATAAATGACATCTTCAGCTCCTGCCTACGCAGATGATATCCAGATCTATATGTCAGCGATGCTGGAGCAAGCCTCTGAACCTTGTGCCAAGTTTAACAGTGACCTGTCATCCTTATCCCATTGGGCATCTATGAATCTCCTTGCCCTTAACAATTCTAAATCGTATGTACTTCCCATTTCAAAAAAGCATATTAACTTTCAGGATCTACCAAATCTTTACATTAATGTTAATTGTCTGAAATATGTTTCTAAAGCGACGAATCTGGCCTTCGTCATAAATTCTAGTCTGTCCTGTGTTGATCACGTTAATTCTGTCATCAGTAAAGTTTACTATACCCTACTAAACTTAAGAGTATCGGCGGTCTTTACCCCGCTAGAAATAAGGAGAATACAATTAATATTTCCAATTATTTGTTATGCGAAATGTGTATACAGCAAACTAGATTCCAAGTCTGCACACAAAATTGATGTAGCCTTCAATCATGTAACGCGATATGTTTTTGGCTTAGCACGATTTGACCATCTGAATGGAGGACTCGTTTGTTGGGTTGTGAGGTCTCTGATTACCTTAGAGCGAGGAACTGCATTTTCCTTTATCGTATTTTGGCAGATAAAGTGCCCAGTTACTCATATAACAAGTTGACTCTCTCGCAGTCTGCTCGCATATGTGACATAATTTTACCAAACTACAATTATTTGAACTCTGCAAGGCTATTGTTTGTCAATGCTATCCGCATATGGAACTCCGTCCCGAACTCAATTCGCAATAGCTTAAGTAAAGGCAACTTTAAGAATATTATATATTCGTTATTTCGTCAATGAATGTCTTGATTCGAAACTGAGTTTACTTACATATCTTCTAGTCAATTATTATTATTATTATTTTAAGTATTCTGGTACCCAACTAGCAATTCTGTTTCCGAAAATAGCTTACTGTAGGCTTTCTGTATGTTTGCATATAACCGATTTTAATACTAAGTTCGTTTTTACTCCCTAATTGTTTTTCGTAAGCGTTCGTAAGCGTTGGGAGCGAATATTTGCTAATGTTAAATTTTTTTTTTCTTTTTGAATTGTAATGAGCATATTCTGTTATGAATCTGTTTTGGTTTCCAACATATATTATTTTATATACCTTAAATAGGTTAGGTTAATGTGTTAAATTTAAAGCTTGAATGTTTTGTTATTATCCTGTTATTTAATGTCTGTTGTACTATAAAAGATCATACATGATCTTATTGTGCTAATATATATTCCTTTTAATAAATGAAATGACATGAAATGAAAAGTGGGCATGGTCCTTAAACGATTTCGTTAATTTTTCTTCAAAGCATTCCTTATAGTAAAGGCAACCTCTCTGCCGAATTTTGTTATGATAGGTTTAACGATTTTTGATTTATGATTAACAATATTTGTAAAATTGATTTTATCACATTTGGGTGGTGCCGCGCCCATTTAAAAAAAAAAATTAGGTATTTTATTTACTACATAATCAGGTTTTTTGTGTTTTCCAAAATGTTGTATATATAAAAAGTGGGCGTGCTTATCTTCCGATTTCGCTCATTTTCCTTAGCAATATATTCTGGGTCTGTATAAGCTCGTGTACCAAATTTGGTGAAGATATCTCAATATTTACTCAAGTTATCGTGTTAACGGGCACACGGACGGACGGACATGGCTCAATCAAAATTTATTTTTTTCGATACTGATGATTTTGCTATATGAAAGGTTATATCTATCTCGATTCCTTTATACCTGTACAACCAACCGTTATCCAATCAAAGTTATTATACTCTGTGTGCAAAGCAGAGGTTTACACCTCTCACTTTATCGGCGGCGGCGGCGTGGACGGCGCACCGTAGTACGCCGACATTCTTACTTTAAAAAGCATAATTTTTCTATTTAAAAAAGGGTTTGTTTGTATGCGTTTAAAGAAACCTACGTTTTGGCCATTTCGGAAAGGTCCGGTGTTTTTGCCCCAAAGTCTCACGGATCGTTCCAAATATTTCAGGAGTAACTCCTTGCGGAGAGACTGTTCTTCGGTCATTTACTCCAGGGAGCTTTCGAACCTAACCCCGGTCTAAGGGACTGGTACTGCTACGTAGCGTTTTCCAAGCGGAAATAGTAGCCGTAACCAAATCAGTAGAAACCCTGGAAGAAATAGCCCAAGCTGCAATCGTGCTAACTTTTATATTGACAGTCAATCAGCAATGAAGGTAATAATCTCGCATACCACAGCATCTAAATGCGTATTAGTGTGTAAAAAGTCCCTGGAGAGAATTGGGATAGGGAGAAACATACATCTATATTGGGTCCCAGGGCATATGGGAATAGATGGGAATGAAAAAGCGGATGAACTAGCTAAAAAGGGCGCATCCCTTGAAGCTAACTCCGTAGACGTCCCAATTAGACTGGGCGAAATTAAGCAAAGGCGAGAGGTGCACATGACATTCGGCGGCGGCCTGCGAAAAACGACGAAAATCGGCGGCGGCGTATATCTCTAGTGGAAAGCACGCTGAGTATAAAAATTGGCAGAGGTGCAGCCTACAAGCTAATGAAATGCCAAATTCGCGTCAGATATTTCTCATGGTGAAGCTAAAGACTGTGTGATGTATGTATGCATGTGAGTTATGTAAGAAAACAAAAACATCCGTATGACTAGCTTTAAGGCAATTGCTCGTCATTCATTGCCAAGTATGTATGTATGCATGTTGTGTTTGGTTTGCTTTGCATTTGCTGCTGCTGCTGCTGCACCTCAAATATTTTAACAAAGCAATGTGCATGCGCAGGTGATCACATCATTCAAACGCCATCACTTTGCAGTAGCACTTTCAGTCATTACACTCATATGAAGCTACATCCTAAACTAAAATTTTTTGCAATTTAAAAAATTACATGCTAAACTATATTTTTACTCATAATAAATATTGCGTAGAATAAACTACGTCACTATTGACGTAAGTTACATTGATGCATGAACTTAGAATGAAACATAGAATGGAGCTTTTTCTTCTTAGATCAAAATTATAACTTATTTCTTTGTGAGATGGAGCTTCAAGGCCGAGAAATAAGAAGTCAAAATTGTTCTGTTTCTCTCCAGCGTTTTTTTTTTCTTCCGCGTTTCGCTTATTTTACGGCATCTTCAGAGAGTCAAATCATTTCATTGAAAACCTAAGAATGGTTTGAAATTTAGCCAGAAAGATGCGGTATAAAGTGTTTGCACGTTACAGGCACTTTTTCGTCTAGAATTAGCATGAAGTGGATCAAATGACACCCAAAGGGCCCAAATGGTTTGGCTGATGGCTTGATGTAAACCTGGACCAGAGGGTTCTCACAAATTACAAATGTTCGTGTCAGGTTAGCGTTTTAGATAGTATAGATATAGGAATAAGAATCTTCGAAGAGCATTCTACGCGTTACGAGTGGTTAACAAGTGTTCATTCGCTTTTACTGACCGCGATATATATGTAGATTCACACTGCTCCAGCCAAGTAATACCTAGTATGATGTTTTCAACATGGTTCACAGCTACTTTATTTAAGGAGACCTTTTCCCCCAAAATACCATGAACTTTCCCTTTTTCATCTGTCATCAGACAATAACATGGTTTCCGTCTATCTTAATAAATGAGGCTTTTTTCACCCCAAGGGCCCGTTAAATCTTTCCATTCTCAACTGTCGTCTGACCTTTATGACCCTGACATTTGGTGCTGGATTTAACTCGACGCCTTTTACCACTCTCTTACTGCAACCTTTATCTATAGCGTTTCTAGACGCCGATCGCAAAGAGAATTCAACAATTAGATTTTGAGAAGATAACATGTAGCCACACCAATACTGATTGCCCGCAGGTTTCCTCTTTGTTTAAAACCCTCCCCGCGAATGCTAGTACAGCTTAGATACAGTCCGTAGCTTTCGAGCAGGATGGATCCAGAGAGGTATTTTGGGGAGAACTATGTGTAGTTAAAATTTTTAGATATTCATGGTCACAAAAAATAACCTTGACAGCCTTACGCTATAGTGAATATCCTGAGTCTTACATAGATAAAATGTCTCACACTTTGAATAATCTAAACCTAGTAGTTTGCTGACATTCTAGAATGGTAGTGTAGAATTCTTACATACAGGAAATACGGACAAGAATTCATTTAGAAAAATTTTTTGAAGTTATACATTTTTTTTTTGAAATATGAAACACAGTGCAATAACGCCCGAGCAAAAGGTAAGGTTGGGTTGAACTGGCTGGTCCGTGAGGACCTCACATACAATGACTGAATGAGTCTATAGTGTTTTTGTTTTTGTCTAAGGTTGTAAATCTTGCACATGATCTTCGACACTTTGCACCCCCACGCTTGATTACACGCCTTGCCTGCTTGGTCCATTATGTGCAGCTCCCGCCTGCCCAGCTTATAGGATTTGTTTATTTCCATCAGCGCAGTATAACGCACACCCTACTCCTTCCAATACATTGGAACCATCGGTATACACGTAAATGGCCTCGTTTGCTATATTGTGGCTGCAAGAGACCCATCGAAGCGCAACTAGGAAACTATGTAGTCTGTCCATCCAATATTTGATGAGGCTATACTACTATGGCCACATGTTCTGCGATCAATCTTCGGCGAGGTATTGGATATATTTGCAGTTGTTAATGCTATGTTCTTCTACAGGTGGAATGTGCACAATGGCATACAGTGCAGCCGTCGCGGTTGTTTCCAGGGCTCCCGTAATGCGACGCATTGATAGCGTAGATATTTCCTCAAATTTTGTGTGATAGCTTCGCTTTAGTGAGGGTGTGCACAAAATCAATACGCCATAGTATAAGATAAGCTTTACAATCGCTGTCAATTTCCATTGAGAGAGAGGTGCCAATATATCCTACGTTCGTTGGTTTTATTTTGTTTTATCTTATATTAATTTATTTTATTTTTCATTTTATTGCGTTTTATTTTATTTTAATTTAATTATCTTAACTTAATTTTATTTTTATGATTTTAATAATCGGGGATTGCCCATATTGCTTTTTTAAATGTATGAAAACATTTATTTGAAGCAATTTTTTAATTTTTATAATTTATTTAATAATTTGGGAAAAATTTAAACAACGTGACATCAGGACGGACAAGGCGACAGCTGTTTCGATTATACCTCGTAAATCTCTTCAAAGCCTTTTCTCCCGGGAGTGCGAGTCGAACTCGCACTCCTACGATAGTTGAAATGGTTATAAACGCATTCAGCTACGTCATGCCTGTTGTAAAGCTTTTCCCAATTGCCTTATTTTTGCATATTTTAATCTTTTACACATTGCATACTTCGTATGCAATTATGTGTTATGTGTTAAAGCTTTACAGCTGTCGCCTTGTCCGTCCTGATGTCACGTTGTTTAAATTTTTCCCAAATTATTAAATTAATTTTATTTTTTTATTTTATTTTATTTGTTTATACCCAGCTGTACTTGTACACAGGGTATTATAACTTTGATTAGATAACGGTTGGTTGTACAGGTATAAAAGAATCGAGATAGATATACAGCCCAATTCTAAATATTCCCTCGGAATTTTGTTCTCGCGGATTTTTTTATTCCCGCGCAGAAATTCCTCCAATTCTCCTAGGGAGAACAATAATTGGGGAATGGGAATTTCGAATTATCGAAGTCAACTGTTTTGTCAATTGAAATTTCGATGCGCATTTCTTATTATGTTTAACAAATTTAAAAGTTTAATTATTCTTGCAAATTTGTTTGAAATTACAAAATAAAGTATAAACAATGCACAGTATTGCATTTCATGTGGTATTCACTGAAACGAGCAATTAATTGGTGCCACAGCAACATCACCAGAGGAGCATAAGAAGAAGAAGACGGCGGGATAACACAAATCCACCGGAGTTGCCTGCTTCCATTCAGCAAAGAAATTTTCTGCCGGACAAGTCGAGTTGTAATCGTCTTTCGTCATATGCCAAAATCTATTTAACCCTTCTTAAAAATTCTTACGCAATTTCTGGATGGCTGCATCAAATACCAAGAGCTCTTTCGTTGCTTATGATATACTTTTAGACTTAAAATAAAGAATATTGTGGTAGAATGTATGTACATATTTTAGCACAAATTTGTACAAATAAGTGTTCTTTTTTAAAAGAACCAATTTCCTTTAACTATTTTGATCCATTCCTTTTAATTTAACAAGTGATAAAACTCCTAAGAAATGGCAGAGAAATCTCCCTCTCACTCAAATTCATAATACCTACTTTTCTCCCATAACCGGTTTCCGCTTTTTCGAACATTGTTCAGAATAAGAGGAAAGGGAGAAGTGAAAAAACTCACAAGGAATTTTTATTTAGAATGCGAGGAATGGGAGAAGGGAAAAAATTCGCACGGAATTTTTGTTTAGAATTGGGTTGATAGACTTCCATATATCAAAATCATTAGTATCGAAAAAAATTTGATTGAGCCATGTCCACACGCCGTTAACACAATAACTTGTGTAAATATTGAGCTATCTTCACCAAATTTGGTATACGAGCTTATCTGGACCCAGAATAGTTTGATATTGAAAACGAGCGAAATCGGATGATAACCACGCCTACTTTTTATACATATAACATTTTGTAAAACACAAAAAACCTGATTGTTTAGTAAATAATACACCTAGAATGTTGAAATTTGACGCGTGGACTGATACTGGGACTGTTGATAAAAATTTGAAAAACATTTGTAAAATGTACGTGGCACCACCCACTTGTGATAAAATAAATTTTACAAATATTATTAATCATAAATCAAAAATCGTTGAACCTATCGTAACAAAATTCGGCAGAGAGGTTGCCTTTACTATAAGGAATGCTTTGAAGAAAAATTAACGAAATCGGAAAAGGACCACCCCCACTTTTATATAAAAGATTTTTAAAAGGGTCGTGGACGAATAAAATAAGCTTTATCTTTGCAAAAAAGGGCTTTATATCAATGGTATTTCATTTCCCAAGTGGATTTATAACAATAAATAGGAAAATTTCAAATTAAAATAATGGGCGTGGCACCGCCCCTTTTATGACTAGGCAATTATTTTTATTATTAGGCAGCCTTGTAACACTATTAAGCACACAAAACAAACACCAACAGCATTTCAAGTGTACAGCTGGGTATGTAATGTTCGGTTTCACCCGAACATAGACTTCCTTACTTATTATCTTATTTAATTTAATTTTATTTTATTATTTATTATTATTTTGTTTCATTTGATTTTATTATATTATATTGTATTTCATTTTATGTTATTTTATTTTATTCAATTTAGCTTTATTATATTTTATGTTATTTTATTTTATAAAATTTTATAAAATTTTCGACAATATGCGTGGCACCGCCCACTTTTAAAAGAAGGTAATTTAAAAGTTTTGCAAGATGTAATTTGGCAGTCGTTGAAGGTATCATGATGAAATTTGGTAGGCACGTTACTCCTATTCGGATGACGAACACGCCCACTTAAAAAAAAATTTTTTTTTAAGTCAAATTTTAACAAAAAAATTTAATGTCTTTACAGTATAAAAGTAAATTATGTCAACATTCGACCCCAGTAATGATATGGTGCAACAAAATACAATGATAAAAGAAAATTTCAAAATGGGCGTAACTCCGCCCTTTTTAATTGAATTCGTCTAGAATACTTTTAATATCATAAGTCGAACAAATATTTGGCAGGGAAATAGATTCTATGACGATTCCTGTTTTCTGTGAAAATAGACGAAATCGGTTGGAGCCAGGCCCAGTTTTTATACACAGTCGACCGTATGTCCTTCCGCTCGGCCGTTAACATGATAACTCGCGCAAAAAACGATATATCTTAACTAAACTGAGTTCACGTACTTATCTGAAGTCACTTTATCTTGGTAATAAATATGGCCGAAATACGACTATGACCACGCCCACTTTTCCGATATCGAAAATTACGAAAAATGAAAAAAATGCCATAATTCTGTACGAAATATGAAAAAAGAGATGAAACATGGTAATTGGATTGGTTTTTTGACGCAAATATAACTTTAGAAAAAACTTTGTAAAATGAGTGTGGCACCTACCATATTAAGTAGAAGAAAATGAAAAAGTTCCACAGGGCGAAATCAAAAGCCCTTGGAATCTTGGCAGGAATACTGTTCGTTGTATGACATATATAAATAAATTAGCGGTACCCGACAGAAGATGTTCTGGGTCACCCTGGTCTACATTTTGGTGGATATCTCGAAAACGCCTTCACATATACAACTAAGGGCTACTCCCCTTTAAAACCCTCATTAATACTTTTAATTTGATACCCATATCGTACAAACACATTCTAGAGTCACACGTGGTCCACCCTTATTGCGATATCTCGAAAAGGCGTCCACCTATAGAACTAAGGCCCACTACGTTTTAAATAATCATTAACACCTTTCATTTCATACCCATGTCATACAAACACATTCCAGGGTTACCCTAGGTTCATTTTGCTAAATGGTGATTTTCCCTTATTTTGTCTCCAAAGCTCTCAGCTGAGTATGTAATGTTCGGTTACACCCGAACTTAGCTTTCCTTACTTGTTTTATTTTATTTTATTTTATTATATTTCATTTTATTTTACTTTATTTTATTTTATTAAATTTATTTTATTTTATATTCAGGCCTGTTCTGAATTTCGACTCGGAATGAAAAGTAAAGCGACATTGATTTCGACTCGGTTTCTATTTGGTGTTCTCAATTCCGATTGTAAA
The DNA here is from genome assembly GCF_040869045.1 of Eurosta solidaginis. Classification (NCBI taxonomy): domain Eukaryota; kingdom Metazoa; phylum Arthropoda; class Insecta; order Diptera; family Tephritidae; genus Eurosta; species Eurosta solidaginis. The sequence continues at coordinate 235,885,081 of NC_090322.1, forward strand.
AAATCGATTCGAAGTCGATTTCGAATCGTTTTCATTCCGATTCGGTAACCAGTTTAATCAGCTGTTTTTGTTTATGTGTTTTGGTTTAAGTATCATAAAATTTTATTTTAATTAAAAAATGCCTGCAGATATGGTTTTTGATGCGCAGACGCAAGAATACGTGCTATTGTGCATGCGAATCGTAAGAATGCGCTGGATCGGAATTCAGAACAGGTCGACTTCATTTCGATCAGCATCGATTTGTTTGCCTAATAGATTTCTTGATAGAAGTTTTTAAAGAAAAATTTATTATTATCGGCAGTGTTTGGCAATCGCTCCGGGTGTATTTCTGCCATGAAAAGCTCTCAGTGAAAACTCATCTGCCTTGCAGATGCCGTTCGGAGTCGGCATAAAACATGTAGGTCCCGTCCGGCCAATTTGTAGGGAAAATCAAGAGGAGCACGACGCAAATTGGAAGAGAAGCTCGGCCTTAGATCTCTTCGGAGGTTATCGCGCCTTACATTTATTTTTTTTTTTTTTAACTCAAATTTAAACAAAAAATACACACAACTCTTCCAAATAAAATGAAGAATTTAAAGAAAATTATTTGAAAGACAAATATCGCAACATTTGTGTATAATCTGCCAATTAATTTTCATTCCGACTGCTCAGAGGCAATACTTTTCAAACCGATAATTTTTGGTCGGAATCGAAATTGAGAACACCAATCCATTTCGATTCCGAAAAAATTGATCGGAATCGGAATCCAGAACAGGCTTGATTATCTTTTGCTTGAACCCAAAATTCTTCGACTACAGTCTTATATGCCAAACACTTTCACAGTTTTCATTAAATTGCAAGCGACTGCATTCAATATTAATACAAAAACAATAAAAAAAAATAAACAATAAATGCACTTCAAAGTAAAGTTTAAACGAGCAACTAGTTTATCTTGAAATTATTTATATTTGTGCATTGAACTGACATTGACCAGAAGACCGTCAAACGCTATGCACAAACATATGTACCCTGATATACACGCCATAGTGCAACTACCGATGATTTGTATAATGCATTCAACAAGCTCAACCCCAAATACTCACATGCATCTTAGTACGTATGCAAGTGATTATCTACATAAATATTTTTGCAATCGCCACAAAGCTTATGTCAATTAATTGCTTTTTTCTCAGTATTTATTTGATGAGGTATTGCTTTATTTTGTTTGTCTCAATGGCAAATCTAGCGCAATTATATTTGAAACGAGCTTAGTTTTTAGTGTTTGTAGGTAAATATTCATGGATGCTTTCTTCTTCTGTTCACATACTCTTGACACTTAACCATGTAGATATGTATAAAATTCATATGATTTATGATTATGATCATTTAAATGTGCCCTAATTAAATTCGTACCAATTAAAGCACATACAAAGTTAAATGGATTATTTACAGCTCTAGTAAGTATTTATGTTTTATTGAACACTTTCATAAATATAAGAACAATCATGTAATTTAGATTAAAATGTATGTCCCGGAACTTTGTATTCATTATTATTGTGGCGTATGTTATCGCACATCACTATATAACTCTTACTCCCACCACCAGTAAACAAAAGCGTTTACAACAACAACGATAACGGGTAATAAAAGTGTACACCTATGTTTACAATGAACAAAAATAAAGAAGATATGCCGATACATCACAAAAGTGTTCGAGAATGTAATACGCGAGTTATAACTCTGGATATATCCAGACAGGGAGACAAGTGAGCTAGCTATATTCCCAGGGCCGGCTTCATGTCAGGTGTTGACCTAACGCAGTATTATCCATTTTATTTTACCTCAATTACAAGTGAACAAAATTGAGAATTCTGGCAAAATCGATAAAAATTACCAAACCTAAGCAGAGATTTGAATTTGTAACTCAATTTAAGGCATTTTCCACAAGGCTTATTCAATACGTTCTGATGACAGACATCAAACTGAGTGATCCGATGAAACCCCACAACCCACGATATTTGTTTGATTCTAAGTTTTTAAAGTTGATAGCCACTAATTTATTTGCTTATTTCCTAATATGCAGCTTTCGAAGCAAAAACTAAACAAATATGACAAAGTATTAACATAATATAATTTACAGAACCTCTGGTACTTAGATACGATTTTTATAAATATTAGGTTCAGATGAACTGTTACCTAAAGTAAAATTTATTGTTCTAGTCCTTTTAGCATAGTACTGATTGTGAAGACTGTTTATGTATTAAGGTTATGCTTATACCCTAGATCACTGGCTTATTCAGAGCTAACAAAACATGGAGGTTTATGTTTTGAATAGGTGTCGCTTCCATTGGATGGTAGCATAGAATACATTGGCACTCAATTTAGCTCCGTTTTTGGTCTGCTTATTACCTACAAACTGTCCATGCATGGGAACTCATCCTGGTGGGTGGGGCGACGGACGGTCAACGGTCAAAATGTCAGTTGACGCTATGTACACGTCAAATTGTCTTATGATCATATGGCTATCACTTCATGTTACCATAAGGTCAACTGACTTTATGGCCCTTTTTAATTGGAATTTATGCCTATTTAGGGAATTTCGGTTTGACCTTATGACAATTTCGTGAATTAGGGCAGCACAAAAGCAAAAATATTTCTGCATGATTGGTGCTGTTAAGTTTTTCTTCCTATCTCAGATAACTAAGACCTCGCTGGTCAAGCTTTTAGTTCGATTTTGTTCTTTAATGAAACCAGAAATAGTCAAAGTAGGGCCGAAGGCGAAAATTTTGAATCGAAATTTGCCAATTTTTTTATACCCCCTATACTTATACACAGGGTATTATAACTTTGATTGGATAACGGTTGGTTGTACAAGTATAAAGGAATCGAGATAGATATAGACTTCCATATATCAAAAACATCAGTATCGAAAAAAAATTTGATTGAGCCATGTCCGTCCGTCCGTCCGTCTGTCCGTCTGAGATATCTTCACCAAATTTGATACACGAGTTTATCTAGACCCAGAATAGATTGGAATAGAAAATGAGCGAAATCTGATGATAACCACGCCCACTTTTTATATATATAACATTTTGGAAAACACAAAAAACCAGATTTTTTAGTAAATAATATACCTAGAATGTTGAAATTTTACGTGTGGACTGATATTGAGACTCCTGATAAAAATTTGAAACATTTTTTAAAACTGACGTGGCCCCGCCCACTTGTGATAAAATCAATTTTACAAATATTATTAATCATAAATCAAAAACGGTTAAAGCCATGGTATAAAAAAGAAGGTAGTTCCACTCAAAATTTGTTGACGTATTTGGGGATTTTTGAAGTTTTATAATCTTTGTTGTTTTGCTAGAAGTGTTGCCATACCGTTACTGTTTAAGGCGAAATTGTGGTTTTTTGGGATGGAAAATTTCTTCAGAATGAAAACGGATTTGGTCATCTGAGACAATAATAATATGTTTTAGCACGATTTATGTGCATACATATTGATTGAGAATACAGTAAAACATGCAATTTTATTGAAAAATAGTGGATAATGACTCATATCTTAATGGGAGCTGGACCCCTAGACAGAAAAAAATACACGAAAAATCCTGCTGTTCTAGCATGGTCCTATTATCATGCCTCTGGATATTTCTCGAGGTATGTTGAGAAAAAGTGTACCTCCAAAGTCTGCAGTGAGTGGTTGGTGTTTAATTTGTTACGTTTGTGGGACGAAACTGTCATTGTCCCCGCAAAAGTCAAGTGGCTAACGTCACACTAAATGGAACTACCTCCATTTTTTGTATCATGAGTAGAATCATGGTATAAAAAAGATGGTAGTTCCACTCAAAAATTGTTTACCTATTTGGAGATTTTGAAGGTTCATAATGTTTGTTGTTTTGCTAGAAGCGTTGCCATACCGTTGCTGTTACTTGCCCCAAGGTGACCCCTGCTACAAAGGGCATAAGTAAGCTTACATCTAGTGGCTAACCTGCAAAACAACAGGGAAAAGTTCTCTAAAAATGGCTTAACAATTCCTTCCTCCAGCGCTAAACTTGAATTATGCGATAAATAAAAAAGTAAAAAATGTGGACTTGTAGCGAATTTATCACCATTTAATGTCATAAAAATTGCATTTAAGTATGCTGAACTCTTTAGAAAACGCGGTGTTGGTTTATAAAGACATCCTTTGGTCAAGCAATTGACAAACGTAAATGTTTTGTCAAAATATTCTGAGCAAATGTACGGACCCTACGGCTGTATACTTCGATCCATGTTTCTTCCACCACAGCAGTTTTCGGGAGATTGAAAAAACTTATTAAATACCTTCTTTTATAGGCTGATATTTCGTATTAAAATATTTTCAAAGCGCGCTGCTCATTTTTTCTTTTCTATTTAAAGGAACTATGAAAGAAATTGAGTTGTATCCGTTAATATGAAATCCATCAAAATTAGAAAAATTCATAACATTTTTTAGTGTGGTAGCTTGTTTTGATGAAATTGTCGTTGTTCCGCAAAAGTCAGGTGGCTAACGTCACATTAAATGGAACTACCTCCATTTTATGAATCATGGTTAAACCTATCGTAACAAAATTCGGCAGAGAGCTTGCCTTTACTATAAGGAATTCCTTGAAGAAAAATTTACGAAATCGGTTAAGACTATGCCCACTTTTATATAAAAGAGGTTTAAAAGGGTCGTGGACGAATAAAATAAGCTATATCTTATCGAAAAAGAGCTTTGTATCAATAGACTTTTACTTTCTAAATTGAATTATAACATTAGATTGGAAAACACAAAAATTTTTGAAAATGGGTGTGGCACCGCCCCTTTTTTGTCTAAGCTATTTTCAATGTTTCGGGAGCCATAACTCGAAGAAAAATTTACATATCATAACAAAATTGGGTACACATGTTTTCCTTATAGCAGGAAATATTTTTAGTAAAACTGGATAAGATTGGTTAAGGACAACGCCCAATTTTATATAAATTACTTTAAAAAGGTTCGTAGGCAAAAATAATAAGTTAAATCTTAGCGAAAATAGTTTTGTAACAATCGTATTTTTATTGGTCTGTTATATCTATATTTTAACCCTTTCGCTACTGCTGGGACACTGGTGTTCCATGGCACATTCATTTGACCCTGAAACCTGCAATTTTCATTGCAAACTCAAACAAAAATTCCCAATCAGTAGCTGTGAGCAATGATTGCAGTTTACCGTTATCCGAGTTTCATACAGTTTCAATCGTGTTTTGTTTTGATCAGTTGTTTGTGAGCATCGGCTAATTTGTCAAATATACGCGTAATTTTGATAAAATAATACGTTTAGATCTAAGTGCCTTTGATGATTCTATAGAAAAATATTATTCTTATACTGGTAAGTGGAAATAAATACGTTTATAATTGTTTTGTGAAAAATATTCAGTGAAAATGAGTTTTGAGACGTATTTGTCCCAATAGGATTTTATATAAGGACATATACATATGTCCATGCAGTATGTTACACATAATGTATAATACAGTTATATTTTTCCTTTTCTACGTCGTATACTGCAAACATGTCGAAATTAAATTGCGAAGAAATAAGGCACTTCTTCAAGAAGACGACGATGAGGCCAGTTAATCAGGAACCGATTTCAGTGACGGTAGTGATGATATTTATAGTCCTTCGTCAGATAAAACCACTCACAGCGACGATTCTCCAAGTAATGCTGAGGATAGCCGTTTGAGTGACGAGGGGTCTATGTCTATTGATGGCATACCCGTTGCACCCGGAAACTCTAGATGTGAGGAGCCCGCAGCCACGTTTCTTTGGAGCACAACGGATGAGTCGTTAATCCAAGAAAATCTGTTACTACCATCGCGAATGCAAAATCTCAGAAAATATTGCGCGTCACTCAACACCCTATCAAATTCTTCGCAAATTTATTTCCAATAAGCATGTCTTTGTACATCGCCCAAAGCACTAACAGAGGCTCAGGAAAATACCTCTATCGGGTCAAAACAAAAAAAATTCCACAAATAGACTCCGAATATAATACTTGGATGCATGTTTGTTATGTCATATAAACATGACCCATTAATAAAACACTACTACAACGTAAAGACGTACCGCGCTATAATGGGTGGTGTGGACTTGGGTAGTCTGGGTTTTATGATATTAAGAGAAAATCAAGCAAATGGTGGAAAAAAGTATTTTATCGTTGAATGATAATGGCTGCTGTTAACACTTGGGTTATACATTCAGAGCTTATTATGAAAAAACGTCCATTTTTACCAGTGCTTGTCGAAATTGCTGAATCGCTAATTGAACAAGCAAAGGAGTCTACAATATATAAACGATCCCTTCGACCTGGTAGATCTTCGAATAGGTGCAAATCAATGAGAAATGTAGGTGATCATTTACCCATAGAGAAGTCTAAAAGACGTCGATGCGTCACATGCGCCAATCAAAAAGTAGAAAAAAGAACAAACATTATTTGCCGTGCCTTTAATTTACCATTCTGTATGCAATGTTTTGCTTCATCACATTCATAAAATAAATAAAATTACAATACATATGTTATTACCTAACAAGTTTTTCTTCTTTTTGTGTGTGATTTATACCCTGTTGGGACAAATATGTCCCGTTCTGAAGTACTGTTGGAACACATATGTCCCACCCAAAAATACCGTTATCCACGTAAGATACAAGCTTCATTTAATTTGTACGTATATAAAGTACCAATGGGTATCCAAAAAGTCAACAATAAAGTTTGTATGCTAATAGTTTTCAGACTATACGGGACTTCTATGAGAATTTATCGATGTTTTATAACACCAAGAGATATCTCTCCATCATAGCGCTGTATGCTTACATTTTTCTGCATTCGGTAAAATTAATAATTCGGCATCTTTAAATGCATATCTGTGGACTTTCATTGCCAATGGTTGCAAACTAATTTACTACTGGTCATATTTTCCTCATTGGCAATTGTTTTGATTGTAATTTGGTCTGCTATATACCTACTAAGCAAAAGTATTTCATAGATGTTTGAGTATATAAAGAGAGATAGCTGGTCAAGCACAACAACAACGACAACGCGACCTGTGACATTGGAATAGCGTTTTGAGTAATTGCAACAATTGGTCAAAGACAATGGCCGAAGCCTTGAGCGTCAAAGTAGCAACATCCAAAGTTATGGAAAATTATGAAGAAGTGTACAGAAGCAGCCCCAACTTTGTCATCTTAATTATGCGATGCATGTATGTATATTTATAGAAGCTATGCAGATATGTAGACTGATATATGGTATACTCATGTGTTACAATTTTGTAACTAATGTAGCTTATAAGCGGCGCTTTTGTATTTAAAATTAGCACAGGCGAATCATTAATCTTTAGAGATTTAGCCTCCAAGAGTTTTGCACCACAGGCAAGCGCACACTCATACTCATATAGTATAAGCATGCAACAATCTATGAAACTAACGAATTGGCAACATTGTTGTTGGACTGCCTTAAACGACGATGTGCTTGCTGATTGTCATCGTTGTCGTCAGCCAACTGTTATGATAAATTTAATTTTTTTACTTGCTCGAGTTAACTAATTGGAGCACACTAAACGAGCGACAAGTAGAAGTCAATGTGGATTTTAATCGTAGCTTATTCCACGGTGATGGCTGTGAATTTCAACTTAATGCGTTCCGCAGATATGAAAGATGCAATTTCAACTGTGACGGGCGTGACAACACTTTGTGACGGTAAGAATTTCTAATCAAATAATTATCTTCACAACAATATGTGCATACATCAGCAGTCATGCTAGCTACCATCCATTGTACTCTATGGGACTCGAATTTTAATGTGTTCGTCCCTTAACACATACACGGATAGTGTGTATAGTCCTTTATCCCCCTCATCCGGATGTGCTGATATCAAGCTACCTCACAGATAGTTCAGTGGCCATATGCTTAACACACCTTTCCTCGTACCTCATTCTAAACAAGCCTCGGGTAACGCGAAGAGTGTGCATAGTCTTCTGCCACCTCATAGGTTATACGCTACCCGTCTGCTCAATGCTAGTATATATTGAGCGCCATCTGTGATTGCTGACATTACGAATTAATGTCTTCAACGGCTTCTTGAAGATTATCAGCGTCAGCTTACCGTAATATTTATATAATATATGAATATATCCTCTTAGGCTGAACGAAGAAGTGGTGGAACTGGTTGCGAATCCCGCCCTGGCCAAGTGATCAGCTTCTCTATTCTAGAGTTCGGTACCATAACTAGGCCTAAACTTTCATATCCAACGTAATGCCCACGACTCAAGTGATGCTTAGAAAAATTTTTCCGCCATACCCAATTATGTTGGATCTGGATATCAGTCCTGAAAGCAGATCTTATCAAAAAATTACCTTTGCTTTATCTGAAACCACTACTGTGGAATTAACCTGTTAAATAAATGGATTTTCCAACAATAGCTTTGTGTAAAATTTGTAATCAACTGGCTTGATTGGCTCAGCGCTCATTTGCTGTATACATTGTCATGGGCACTTGGCCGGTTGCTTTAAGTGCCAGCAATATGGTCGACTTTTAATGAATGCACTCGGCACCCCGGGGCATTTGCACCTTGTAATTCCAACTAAAGTCACGGTATTTACGGACACATTTGATATCTTCCGGGTCAAGTTGCAATTTATTGTTCATAAATATTGTTGCAATCATAAATTGAAAGATTACAGTATTTTGTAAGCACTGCAATGGTTTTTTAATCAAAATCTGCATAGAATTAGATACACCATTTTCATATATTTTTTATAAATCCAGTGCTCACGGTCACGCTTCTAAGTTCTCTTACAGGTGAACCAGGAGGCCTCTTCCAAAGCGCTATCTTCTCAATGATGCATCTCGACAGCCTCATTAGCGTTCTTATGCCCCTATTTTTACAAATTATTCTGCCTTTTCTTAACCCACATAGTTCCTATGATAAGGAAACCATTGGACCGTGATGCCGTCTATTTTGGATCCGTCGATGTAAAGCAAAATAAGCATCTTTCTGCTCACACTGTATGTAATGATCTGGATGTACACGACTAGTGCGAGAGCTGAGTACGGCCTCAGTGCTCCTGGTACGTTAAACAGCTTGCTAAACTCTTTGGAAAATGGGCGTGCATCCACTTACGTTAAGAAGAAGAAAATTTTAAACTTTTGCAAGCCGTAAATCTGAAGTCGTTGAAGATATTATATTGAAATCTGGTACGGATGTAGTTGTTGCTAATGTATATACAACTTGAGAGAAATTTCAAAATTGTATGCAGACCAGGCTCACTATAAAAAGAATCGATATCAAAATTTCGAATAACAGAGAAAAAACAGTGCCAAAGACCGTTAATCGTAAATTGAATACGTTGGTAGACCTTATGACGAAAAATATAAATCCGGTAAAATTTTGGAAAATGAGTGTAGCACCAGTTACCGTGCAATTAAGTATACACTTTTGAAATTAACAAAATCGGTTGGTGACCACGCCCACTTTTAAACAAGTTTTTCAAAGTCGAATGGTAATAAAAAATTCGATATTTTTGCGTTGTATAACTAAATTATATTGATATTTCACCACAGTCGTGATATGGTGAAGCAAAGTAAGACAGTTAACCAAATTTTGAAGATGGGCGCGGCCCCTTCTTTTGGTAATCGCTCAGTATTACAATATTAATACAACAAAAATCGTGCAATTCTAATTAAATTAGTATAAGGGTTGCTTGTTTAAAAAACAGTTTCATGAAAAATGGAAAAAATCAGCTTTTTATACCCAGCCGTCTAGTAACAGGATAACTCGAGCAAATACTGAGATATCTGCACCTAATTTTATGACACGAGTTTACTTACACTGAAAATATGTATATTGGTATTGAAAACGGTCGAAATAAGATTATAGCCGCGCCCACTTTTTCGTTATCGAAAGTTACGAAAAATGGAAACCCTGCAAAATGCAAATACTTGTAAAGTGATGGCACTTGGTGAGTGGGCTAACTTTTTAACGCAATATAAAAAGCAAATAAAACTTTGCAAAATGGGCGTGGCACCGCCCGAAATAAGTAAAAGAAAATGTAAAAGTTTTGAAAGATGTAAATCAAAAGCCGAAAGCAAAAGTTGATATCATTATGAAGTAAGGTCCTTGGTATTGTAACGAATTCTGGGGATTTCTGATATTTATGCAACTTCTGCTAACGTTCGAATCGCTAAACTGTTGAATAAATCACTCCAATATCCAGTATTGCAAACTGGTCTTTATTTAGAATACTTTGAAGAATACTTCACAATTATACTTCACAACCAATAGCGTGTTTAAATCAAAACTGATTCGTTATTACTCAGCTTGTGCTGCTTTTATACACTCGGTTTCCTCGTTCACCCATTTCTCTTAAGGTCTATAAATTTCGCGAACAGTTGTAGCTCATGCTTGGTTACCAGCTACATACGTGTATTTTTGTAGTTTATAGCCATATACGTGTGTATGTGTGAGAAACTACTTCGGCTGATGACTAATATGAGTGTGTGTGAGATATCTCTTCACTTCGAGCTGCTGGTCATGTGTGCATGTACATAAGTTCGGCTGCTTACTGTATTTCTTGTTGTTGATTATTTACTAACAGCTTAGTGATATCAACATTCGCCACAGTATTATAGGTGTATACCTATTACATATGTAAAAGCAGCATACTCCTACTAAGAATGTCAGAAGACGCTTTTGACGATACCCTTTCACGTAAATTTCTGCGTTTGTGGTTCCCATCGGAAAAAAAGTCGTGGTTTTATGCCCACATTCAGGAATAGCTTGCCAAATCAGACCTTTCCGCCAAATTTTCTATCAAGATGATTTTTTCCGAATATAAATAATCTCTCCAGACTTCCAGCAGTAAAATTGGGTACCTGGCAACCTTCTGAGATCCATTTTCAAAGACGTATCGTATTGTATTTACCCATCTGGTATAATAGAGCTTACGTGTAAGGGTAATGTTTTTTAACCTCTGTTCTTCACTACGTTTTGGAACTTTTTTCTTTTTGTGGTTTTGAATACCATTTTTCTGCTTGATTCGTATTACTTGCAAAAGTGAGGTTTTTGGCTTTTTGGCAACGTCGCTTGTTGGCTTGGATCGGTTTTTCCTATTTAGGTATAAAACATTGTTCTTCAACTGGGCGTCAAATGATCCCCTTGGGCGGCCACTTCTTGGCTTGTTCGTCATTAAGCCTTCATTGAAGTGCAAATCCGCTCTTGAGGAAGAGTCATAGGGTAATCTTGTGAGTTTTGTTACTAACATTGGCATTATAACAAAGTTCAACCGTACACCATTTTTTACGTAGCTCTTCCTTCTTGCTCGTAGTTGAAGGTTTTCTTTATACTTCAGATCATTACATAACCAGCATTAGAAAACTGTATACTAAAAACGTGAAGGAATTTGATGAAGATACCTTAGATCTTTTGAAAGTGAACGAATTAATTTTAGATCCCGAAGTTCATCAAGTGTAATAAACATATATGTACAATAACAATATTAAACATTACAATTAATTAATTAATCTGTTTTCAATTTCAATCACCATTTTGTTATGATTTGTATTTTAATGTATTATTTGATATTTGGTTTTTGTAGGCATTAAAATAATAGTATTCATTGTTAAAATATACATATTGCATATTTTTGATAATTTTGAATTTCTTTAATTTTCTAAGGTATGGTTTTAAATTAAATCATAATAAATTACATTCCATTTGAAGCCGTATACCCTATTCTACACTGAAAGACTGGTAAAATCAACCGAAATACGGGTAAATTCAACCGAAATTTCTGTCAATATTTATCCATCATAACAAGATGTTGAATCAACTGCGCGCACATCGTTGATTCGTAATTGACCGTTTTAGTAGTCAAATGAACAAAAACCGTTCTTGCGATAGCTTTGTATGAAAGTACCTATGTTGCCATATAAATAAATAAATGTAAGGCGCGATAACCTCCGAAGAGATTTTAGGCCGAACTTCTCGTCCAAATTGCGTCGTGCTCCTTTTTAATTTTTCTTACAAATTGGCGGGACGCGACCTACTCCTTTTATGCCGACTCCAAACGGCATCTGCCAGGGATACGAGTTTTCACTGAAATACACTCGGAGTGCTTGCCGGACACTGCAGAGGGGCGACCCCGTTTAGAAAAAATTTCTTTTAATTGAAAAACTTTATTTCTAAAATTTTGATGTTGCTTTGCCCGGGGTTCGAACCCAAAGCATACGGTGTGGTAGGCGGGGCACGCTACCATCACACCACGGTGTCCATACTATTAAGAAATAAAAAAGTTATTGATTTTTAATCAGAAACAGGCCTTTATTTTCCATAGTGCGGCGGACAGATGGACGGACGGACATGTCTTAATCAAATTTTTTTTCGATGCTGATGATATTATTATATGATAGTCTATATATATCTCGATTCCTATATACCTGTATACCAACCGTTATCCAATCAAATTTATAATACACTGTGTAAAAGTACAGCTGGGTATAAAAAATGTTATGTAAGAAATAAATAATTCAAAGCCTATTATGTCATTTGAAAAAACGTATAGGTAGTTCTAAATTTGCAGAACTTTTTGTAACAGTCCTTAATTAACGTATTCTTCTCAAACACACGGCGTATGCGTAATTCATTCACTGATTTTGTCTAATGCATTCGTAAACAATATAACTTTTCTCATGCAATTAATATAACTCAAATATGCTCCTCGCAATCGGTAAAAATATTTACAAGAACAAAGTGAAGAAATATTAAAAACAAAGACCTTGAGAAGCTAAGGTTACTTAAACATATATAAAGTTTGAAAAAAAGAACTAAAAAAAATTCAATAATCAGCGTAAATAAATAATACAAATTACCATTAAAACACAAAAAGATTGCACTTAAAGCACTGAAACTACATAACTCCCGCGCACAACTTCAGCATAATTATGCGCAAGAATAATGATGGGAGCGTCAAGAATAATTACTTGAAATTTAAGTATACACTTGTGCACATACATATTTGTGTATATTCTTCTGTGGTGATGTAAGAATGAGCTCATAGTCTAACAGTTAGAAGTAGTAGCGGTGAAGCATATCAATTGCCTTGATTATGTGACGGTGTAAACGTAGTGGGTACTTGGCTAACATTGATATACAAATGCAGTGGAAGAGTTGCTAAGGACTACAGAAAAACGTAAATATTACGCCAAGTGAATAAAAATACATTTGTTCAGTTTGGCCTATTGGATTGGTGCCGAATAACAAAGAAAAGCGCATTACCTGTACAATCGTCCGCCATTTACCACTGAAAGCGTTTTAGACGATGGTAAACACAAGTCTGGAGTTCGAAAAGTGTTCGAAAAACGTGCTCAAATATTCAAAAAACTATCTTGAAACATTTCAGAAATTATCCCCAAAAAAATTACGAAATTATTCTGTACGCGATGTCACATCAGTCTTGAAGAGATCTTGGAAGCAATACCGAAGAAATTTCCCCGGTGTAGTCGGAAGTTGAACCCGAAACAGGACTTGAAATTATCTAAAAAGAATCTTCCAAAATAATAAAGAAATTATACCGAAATTGTCCTGAAATGCTTGAAACAATCTAGTCACCAAAAATTTCCTAAACGGCTCCCAAATAAGCCTAAAACGTCTCCTAGTTATCCATAAAGATGCCGAAATATTGCTGTACCCCACCATGTATAAAGCTTATACATTTTTCTCAAAGTTGATGTCAATTTCTAGATTCACCAAACCATTACCCATCACAGGTCTGCCAGGTCCCAAATATTTTTACTGTGCCCTTTATTTTTAATTTTTTTAATAATCGCAGAATTAATTTTTAGTATTCACTTACATTGTTTATGTCTAAAACTCATACTAATTTACATAAAATTTACACAAAAATGTATTATCAATAACCCGTTTAAAATAATTAAGAAAATTGCTATGCAATATTTAAATAGATAGATAGGTAGATTCAGCAACAGTTTTTATATGAAAACTGCAAATTTTTAAAAGCGGACCCTACTTGAAGTGATTACAAGAAAATCTAAGCGTTAAATCAGATTTTTACGCTTTAGTAAGATTTACGTTAAGGTAAAATCTATACAAAAAAAAAAAAAAAAACAAAATATTTTTAACAACTTTTTTTCCCAAACAACCTATATCCAAAACGATTATTAAAGTTGGTACTTGTTAAAATAAAAAACAGTATTAGTAGCATCAGAAACTATTTTTCTGTAAGAACTGCATATCTCAAAATGAATTATTCAAATATGTACCTGCTTCAAGAAATTACAAAAACTTTAAAGCGTTCAATTGCATTACTATGCTTTAGTAAAATTCAGATAAACTAATGGGAATTGGGTACCTTGTAGGATTTACATGAAAAGATGAGTACACTGAAAGAAAAAGACTGTTAAAAGCAACCGAAATAAGGGTCAATTCAACCGAACATTCTATCAATTTTTATCCGTCGCAACAAGATGTTGAATCAACTGCGCACAAACCGTTGATTCGTAATTGACCGTTTTAGTAGTCAAATGAACAAAAAAAGTTGTTGCGACAGCTTTGTACGAAAGTACCTATGTTGCGGCATTTGCAAGGCAGATGAGTTTTCAGTGAGATCTTTTTATGGCAGAAATACACTCGGAGTGCTTGCCGAACAGTGCTGAGGGGCGACCCCGCTTAGGAAAATTTTCTTCTCATTAAAAATCTTATTTCTAAAATTTTTATGTTGCTTTGTCTGGGGTGTGAACCCAGGGTCTTCGGTGTGGTGGGCGGAGCACGCTACCATCAAACCACGGCGGCCGTCATATATATATGGAAATATGTGCATACATATAGTACACAGCATACACAAGTACAAAGTATAGAGCGCAGTGAGCGTAAAATTCTCTTTGATATTTTGCCATGTAGTGACTGTTGATCGCTGTTGAAATGACCAGTGAGATCAGTTGTGTTAACAAAAAAATCAGTTAGATTGATTGGGAATCTCTCAGTTTTACAGAATTTTGTTAACGGAAGAGCGCAAGTTCCTCTTCTGTTGAAATGACTACCCTAATTTGTTTACTTGAAAAAGAACTCGGTCGAATTAACAATAATTCGATCAATTTCGCCGAATCTCCGTTAAGTCAAGAACAACAGAATCGATTTGTTGATTTTACTAGCACCATTGTTTTCAGTGTAGATTAAGGAACTCATTTTTATAAAAACAATTTAATTTTTATTTTTTTCTCAAAAAAAATATTAAAATGGGATCCTGCTTAAAAATTAATTGGACAAATTTTGAAGCGTTCAATTATATTATTATGCCACAGGAAAATTCACATTAATGCATGTAAAATTCATAAAAAATTATGTAGAATTACCAACTTTTTGTGTGAAAACTACTTACTTTGTGAATTATTATTAAAATGTGTACCTGTCACAAATAGTTATACAAAACATCGGATGTATATTTCCAAAAAAAAAAGTAGATTTAGCAATTATTTTTGAGTAAAAACTATATATTTCAAAAGTTATTTTTAAAATAGGTGCCTGCTTGAATTAATTGCAAAATTTTTTAACCCGTTCAGTTAGATTACTTTGCTTTAGTAGACTTCACATTCATTTATGTAGAATTTTTACACAAATTATGTTGTTTTAACAAGTGTTTTCTGTGAAACCTATCTATTTCAAAAATTATTATTTAAATGGGTACCTGCTCATAATTACGATAAAATTTAGGTAAAAGATTTATATAAAAATATATGTAGACTCAGCAACTTTTTGTTAGTGAAAATAACATACTTCAAAAATAGTATTAAAATTACTCAATGCTTTATGTTGTTACACAAATTTTAGGTGTTCCATTAAATTATTATGTTTTAGTTAAACTCACATTAATTAATGTAAAATTCATACAAAGTTATGTAGTTTAAACAACTTTTTCTCTATAAAAACAACAGCAATTGTTAAAAACTACGAATTCCAAAAATTATTATTAAAGTGGGTACTTTTTAAAAATAGTGACAAAAAATTGTGGATGTAAGATTTGCAAAAAAAATATATAAATAAATTCAGCAACTCTCTTTCTGTTAAAACTGCATATTTCAAAAACATTGTTTAGAACGGACTTACATTGTATGGGTAAAATAAACATTCCTTGGTTTACACAAAAGATACGTAGACTCCGATTTTTTGTTTTGTTTTTTGTGAAAACTACACAATTTTTTTTTTTATTTTTTGTAGGTTTATACGAAAAGATAAGTAGACTTAGCAATTTTTTGCTGTGAAACTTTCGTCTTTCAAAATATGTATTAAAATGGGCGCTTTAAATATTTGCATATACATTGTTTTCAAGTTTACACAGAAATATATGTGAATCATAATACTTTTTCCTGTAAAAATTACAGACATTTGTCATTTTATGCTTTTGAATAAAAATGAACTTAAAAGAAAAGCTCGTAATAAAGCAGCAGTACTTTTCGCCCAACCCCAAAATTATTAGTACTTTAATATAATTTAGTCATGATAGTTCGTGTTGTTCATGACTTTAGCCATTCAAAAATCAATGTTTTCGGGTCAAATGCGTGGCATCGGCTTTGGTGACATTAGATGACTTCTATATTATAATTATTATTTATTTTTATTGTAGTTTTAACTTACTGCCAACTTAAAGCACAACAATAAATAAGTAAATACTAAGTGTTTGTCGTTGTAATAAAAAAAAGTGATTTAACTTGCAATTATTCATATGTACGACTCCGTTCTTATAAGTTTCTTTTCCAACAAATAATACTGTGTACATGTGTTGTTGTTATCTAAACATTAATATATTATGTTTATTTGCCGGCACAAACAAAGGACATTACTGCCTACAGTAACAAATGCATTCAAATATACTTAAGCATAAAAATGTTTTGCATATGAAAATATTTACACATTCGTGTAATCCTCACGCAGCATTTAGTGACCCGAAAACGTGCTCACTTCTGGCTAATGACGGTTTTTGCACAAATATACATAATTATGAACAAATAATAGGTTTAAGCATGCAAAAATATTTTATGCTTTTTATATTTTCCGTTGGAGAAGTATTAGAACATGTGAAAAACTGTGAATAAAACTCTTATATTAAAAGATAACTTAAGCGCTTTAATTTTCTGTCAGCAACCATCAGTTAATGTAAAATAATTGTTTGTATGTACTTGATGTTAAGTTAAATTTGGTTAAATTTATGTGCATAGTAATTTTTAAAAAGACGATAATTAGCTTTTTGTTGTTGATGTTGTTCAGTAACAACTAAGACATAAAAATCATTAATCTATTGATATGATGAAATTCCTGATTATTATGCACCTTCTACTAACGTTCGAATTGCTCAACTGTCGAATAAATAACTCCAATATTCAGTATTGCAAAATCGTTTTTGTTTAGACTACTTTGGGAGTAATACTTCACAACTACAATTATGCTTCACTAATGGCGTGCTTAAATCAAACTTATTACTGATTCCTCAGCTTGCGCTGCTTTTATACTCTCGGTTACATCCTTCGCCTATTTTTCGTAAAGTCAAGACGTTTCACGAACATGCCCTCTAGTACAGTTGTATCTCATGCTTGGTTATTTAGCTATATACATGTATATCTGTAGTTTATGTTTTTCTTCTAGCTATATGAGTGTGTATGTGTGAGTAACAACTTATTCTCTTAGCTGCCGGCTACATATATTTATGTGAAATAACCTCTTCGCTTCAATAAGTGTGGCTGCTTGCTTTAATGTGTACATGTACATAAGCAGCTGCTTCCTCTTTTTTGTTGTTGTGATTATTTACTAACAGCATAGTGATGTTAGAAATGCTAATATTCGCCACAATATCGTTCTTGGGTTCAAATAATAACATTCGGTAGATTGAAGCTTCAAAATTAATTTACTTATTTTATTTAATAATTTGGGAAAATTTTAAACAACGTGACATCAAAACGAACAAGGTGACAGCTGTTTCGATTAAATTTTTCCCAAATTATTAAATAAATTAAAAATTAAAAATTGCTTCAAATAAATGTTTTCATACATTTAAAAGCAATAAAGATAATCCCCGCTTAAAACTCATATTAGTATACTTATATTACTAAAAAAATAACCCAGCGTACTCTGTCCTGCCCCGAGACATATGTAGATAAATAATTGCGACGTTGTCCTGCCCTATAATATTTTCCCCTGCGATGTACATATCTACTCTCCCAGTTAACAGAGGCATTTTTTAGGTTCTGCAAAAAATTGGTGTTATTTTGCCTCTCCCTCCTGTCCCGTGTTTGATCCTTGTCTTTCCTTCTTATCTATTCGCTTTGACTTTCTCGACTTTCCTTCCTCATACTTTCTTTTCTCAACATTCCTCTATTTTTCTTCATCACCCTCTCTTCTCTTGTTGCCTCTCTTTACTATTTTCACCACACAATTTATCCATTCTTATCTCAATTTTCTACTTTCCTACTGCCAACTTATTTCCTCTTCCTTACCCTCACACATATGTTAACCCATTTCTAGATGTGGGGGAGGTGGTTAAGAAGACGAGGGAGATAGAAGTTATATGAAAGGCTTTGGGTAGAAAAAAAAAAGAAAGGATGAGGGATAGGAGTTGGAATTGGAGCGGGGCGGAGAGAGAAAGGGAAGAGGAAGTTAAAAGGAGAGGGTTGTGGTACTCTATCTCTAATCCTCCGTTTTCTATCTCCCTCGTCTTCTTAGCCACTCCCCCTTGTTAAAACCCTCAATAACTCATCCAATTTTTTACGCGTATTGTGAAAACACAATAGAACCTTGGACCATATTTTGGTCTATATCTAAGAAATGGGTTAACCAATGGAACTGAAATCCACAAACAAACTATCTACGATCGCGATTTATAAATTAGGCTAAGTTTATGTTCGAGCGTAATAGCACCGCGCGACGCAACGAGAAACGCTCCATCGCTTGTTACATTTTCGCTAGCGTTATCGCTGGGTGAAATCGAAAGCGATGGAATGCTCAACAACATAACTCAACATCTTTTTATTCACGTTGGGGCAGTGCAGAGAAAGCAACATGCGTACATTAACTCGTAAAATTTTATTATTAGAAAATAACTATTTGCTACGAAAAAAATATTTAAAAAGTATAATAAGAAAAAAATATCAAGTGCTTCCTATCGCGATTGTGGTAAACTGCATGACGCAACTTCCACAAACACTGCTTGTCACGTACCTTTTCAATAAAAACATCCATCTTGTTTTGCTAATTTCGCTCAAACTTAATCAAAATATTTTGGTTGCCAATTTTCGTCGCTTTTGTCGCTTGTCGTCGCTCAATTCGCTTCACGCTAAATCGCTTTGTCATAAACATCTCCATATGCACTAATATAATTGATCGCTAACAGCGATTCTCGCGCATCGCGCGATGCGATTACGCTTGATCATAAACTTAGCTTTAAGCAACTGATTCTGCACAAGTTTTTGTACTCAGCGTGCTTTGCACACGGAATATATTAACTTTGATTGGATAACGGTTGGTTGTACAGGTATAAATGAATCGAGATAGATATAGAATTCCAGATATCAAAATCATTTGATTGAGCCATGTCCGTCCGTCCGTCCGTTAACACGATTACTTGAGTAAATATTGAGATATCTTCACCAAATTTGGTACACGAGCTTACCTGGACCCAGAATAGTTTGGTATTGAAAATGAGCGGAATCGGATGATAACCACGCCCACTTTTATATATATAAAATTTTGGAAAACACAAAACACCTGATTATTTAGTAAGTAACGCACCTAGAGTGTTGAAATTTGACATGTGGACTGATATTGAGACTCTTGATAAAGATTTGAAAAAAAAATTTTTAAATGGGCGTGGAACTGCCCACTTGTGATAAAATCAATTTTACAAATATTATTAATTATAAATCAAAAATCATTAAACCTATCGTAACACAATTCGGCAGAGGGGTTGCCTTTACTTTAAGGAATGCTTTGTAGAAAAAATAACGAAATCGGGTAAGGACCACGCCCACTTTTATATAAAACGTTTTTAAAAGGGTCGTGGACGAATAGAATAAGCTATTTTTTCCCAAAAAAGCTTTATATCAAAGGTATTTTATTTCCTAAGTGGATTTATAACAATAAACAGGAAAAACTTCAAATTTTAAAAAGTGAGCGTGGCACCACCCCTTTTATGACTAAACAATTTTCTATGTTTTGGGAGCCACAGCTCAGCAGAAAATATTTCTAGTAAAAGTGGACCGCGGCAACTTAGATATAAAACAAGTTTAAAAGGGTCGTAGACTAGAATAATAAGCTTTAACTTAGAAAAAAATAGTTTTGTATCAATGATATTTCACTTATCAAGTTTTACTGTAAGAGGAAATGGGGAGACATTTTTCTTTTAAACGGGCGGTGCCACGTGTTATGTAGAAAAGTAATTTATCTGAAATGGAATGTACAATTGAAGCTCACGATGAGTATATAATGTTCGGTTACTCCCGAATTTAGACACCTTTACTTGTTTTTCTTATTATGGAATTGTCATCGGGTTCTGAACTATATTGCAAGTTTCAAGCTTGTAGCTTATCGGGAAGTTACTTAAATTTCAATTGCAAAAAAAGTGCTGTCCAAACTGTCAAGTCAACCTAAATAAAACCGTTTAATTAAAAAACGCCAAAAACCTGTTGCTATTACAAATTCCCGCTGTTCATATTCGAACTGAGAGTGCCATTAAATAGCATACGGGCCCCGTATACGTTCCGTATGAGCAACATTTAATGCATACTCAATTGCAGTTTGAGTAAATGGTCTTATCTGAACAAGTTAAGACATAAGTGTATTGACTTTTGTTGAGAAATTTGATTTTGAGATAGCTTTTATCAACCCATTTTTGGTATAGCTACTTCAAGCTGATTGAGGACAGGTAACAAAAGCTAGCCGAGCGAGCGGAATGACAATGCTTTGAAGGATGAAATCTCGAATGTTAGCATAAATTCAAGCAACTGCTTAGCACGTTATCGAAACTAGCACTAACATTAGCTGAGCGCACGGCTCAATTTATCAGCACAGATCAGAATTTCAATATCAAGTTCAACAATGCTGACGGAGACGCCTTCTTAGACTACACACAGTGCTCTTTCGCTGCTCCTGATACACAAATAGATGTTCCACACAATAACGAAATTCTCCCATTCTTTTCTTACAACTTTAACTTTTTTGGCAGGTAGGCTACCGCAAATGCTTTCGTACTTGTTTGCCTAGGATGCAAACCAAATATGGACTCTATGTCGAAGTTTACCAGATTAGTTGATAAACTTTGATATTGTATTCGCAGAGACTACAAATTATGGATCAAAAGGTAAAACTAAAGGAACTAATAGAACAACCCAAGCTGGGTAGCGTACAATAAAATCAAAATAATTCTGACTCTGCGGGGAATAATGCCACATCAAAAGACGAATGCTGCGCGATTGCAAGAATATAAAGCAAGTTTTCAATTAGTTGGACTACTATTAATTAAAGCTTACGATTTCTCGAACTTGTTCGGTAAGATATTTCTCAGATCATTGGCTGTTTTATATATAGCGCTTACGGTTTCTTCTGGAGCACAAGCCAAAATATCTAAAACACCCCAAGTAAAAAACACCGAAATAAATAGATTTAATTGAAAGTTTCGAGTTTTACGAGTATTTCGAGAATAGAGTAAATAGCGTTTTCATTTCTGGCTAAAGTGTTACGCTTTTTGTACGCCGCGCAAGGGTTGTTGTTCTATTCTAAAAAACAGGCCACGAATTAACGGGGTATTTCGTTCTTTTGTGAAAATTGTTGCCTGCTCGCAACGCAAAAGCGTTACACTTTAACCCTTTATAAAATGGCGGTGTGGCAGTGCAACTCTGTGAAACTCTCAATTCGCTCTTAAGTTCCGCATATACTCTGTTAATATGAGTGAATTTGATGAGTTGAAATGTTCTTTGTATGCACTATAAATCTTGAAAATTTTCTGGGCTTTACCATTTACATAGGCAACAATTTATTTCTGAAAAGAAAACGCTATAAGTTTATGTCAAGAAGCTCGCGAGATTTACGAATATTTTGAGACAGAAGAATCTCGCGGGAATTAGACTTCTCGATTTCTCGGGTCTCGAAAATCTCGCTGGTGTTCAAGAAGAAATCGTAAGCTCTACTTTTTATTACAAAATATTCCTAACAATATTTTTTCAAGTCATAAATTACTATTCTGAAGTACTTAACACTATTTTCAATTATTCTAGTATTTGCGTACATTTTGGTTTGTATCTTCTCTTCTACTCATTAGTGCTTTAGCTCATCACTCTTGCGGATAGTTAGTTCACTATGCCTGTCATACTGACATTGAAGTGGACTAGCCCATAAAGTGCTTTGTTGTTGTTTTAATGGAAATGTATTAACTTTTGGCATATTAAACAAGCGCGTGACTAAAGCTTAATGGCAATTGCAAGATATGCCACAACTCATGATTAACTGATTGCTTACTAACATCTTTCTAGCTAGGTCGGGCTTACAGCATATTCTATGCTATTATAATGTTTTTATTCTTATGTTGTATTTTGCTGTTAATTGCGGGATTGAACATAGCTGGCAAGCAATTTTTATACTCAGCTGAGCAGAGCTCACAGATTATATTGACTTTGTTCGCATAACGGTAATCCGTAACGGCATAAACTAATCGAGATAGATATAGAATTCTATATATCAAAATGATCTGGGTGAAAAAAGAAATTCATTTAGCCATGTCCGTCCGTCCGTCCGTAAACATGATAACTTGAGTAAATTTTAAGGTATCTTGATGAAATTTGGTACATAGGTTCCTGGGCGCTCATCTCACCTTGCCATTTAAAATGAACGAAATCGGAGTAATACCACGCTCACTTTTTCGATATCGAAAATTTCGAAAAACCGAAAAAGTGCGATAATTCATTACCAGTTACGTTAACCTTATGACGCAAAATAGAAAATTAGTAAATTTTTGGACAACGGGCGTGGCACCCCCCAATTTTAAAAGAAGGTAATTTAAAAGTTTTGCTAGCTGTAATTTCGCAGTCGTTGAAGATATTATGATGAAACTTGACAGGCACGTTACTCCTATTACTATATGTATGCTTAATAAAAATTAGAAAAATCGGATGACGAACACGCCCACTTTTAAAAAAATGTTTTTTAAGTCAAATTTTAACAAAAAATTTAAAATCTTTACAGTATATAAGTAAATTATGTCAACATTCAACTCCAGTAATGATATGGTGCAACAAAATACAGTGGACCCTCGGTTAATGAACGCCCCTCATAACGAACATTTCGCATAACGAATACATTTTTTTGGGAAAAAAGTTTCGCTTTACGAACGAAGTCTCGCATAACAACCTAAACAGGGGAAACCCCGAATTCACATTATTGGGCTGTCTGCGTTTAGCTTTTGCTTCATAGTTCAGAATTTTGTTTTATTTTAGTGCAGAATTGTTCGTAAAATTAACAAGACGTGTTGAAACATACAAATTTTTTATTTTTAATTTTGCTTTTATAAAAATTGCAAAATAACTAACATAAAATGCCCTCAAAAAAAAATTCGGAAAAGGAGAAAAATACAAGGACCAAAATAACTATTGAAATGAAACTCAAGATCATTCAAAAACATAAAGGAGGTTTGGGTGTGGCTGATTTAGGACGTGCGTTCAACTTGTCGAAATCAACGATTTCTACTATCCTCAAGAATCAGGACAAGCTTGAGGTGCTAAACGCTTCAAAGGGAGTATCAAGAGTTTCTTCGCAACGACCACAAATTCTCGATGATGTTGAAAGATTGCTTTTGATATGGATTAACGAAAAGCAAATGCAAGCTGACACAATTTCGCAGAATATAATTTGTGAGAAGGCTAAAACGATATTCACTACTCTGATTGAAAAGTCGCCAGGAACATCAACAGCAAGAAGGGAAGACTTCAAAGCAAGTA
The DNA here is from genome assembly GCF_040869045.1 of Eurosta solidaginis. Classification (NCBI taxonomy): domain Eukaryota; kingdom Metazoa; phylum Arthropoda; class Insecta; order Diptera; family Tephritidae; genus Eurosta; species Eurosta solidaginis. Next base: position 235,909,087 of record NC_090322.1, read on the forward strand.
AGGGGTGGTTCGAGAATTTCAAAAAACGTACTGGTATTCATAGCGTTATAAGGCATGGTGAAGCAGCAAGCTCAGACGCTAAGGCTGCCGAGAGTTATGTAGGCGAATTCAAGAAGCTTGTGGATACTGAGGGTTACTTGCCCCAGCAGGTGTTTAATTGCGACGAAACGGGTCTTTTTTAGAAAAAGATGCCCAAGCGAACTTACATAACAGTAGAGGAGAAAGCAATGCCCGGCCATAAGCCAATGAAAGACCGCCTTACTCTGCTTTTTTGTTCCAATGCAAGTGGCGACTTGAAAATAAAACCGCTACTTGTCTATCATTCAGAGAATCCACGTGCCTTCAAAAAGCATAATGTTGACAAGAGTAAGCTAAATGTCATGTGGAAGTCGAACAGTAAAGCTTGGGTGACACGTGTTCTTTTTACTGAGTGGATCAATAATGTTTTTGGCCCCTCTGTGCTGAAATATTTGATTGAGATGGATTTGCCTCTTCGTGTCCTGCTTATTATGGATAACGCTCCTTCACATCCACCAAGTTTACAAGATGAACTCATTGAAGAGTTTAAATTCATCAAAATTCACTTTTTGCCACCTAATACAACCCCATTGCTTCAGCCCATGGATCAGCAAGTGATTTCTAACTTCAAGAAGCTTTACACAAAAGAACTTTTCCAGCATTGCTTTGACGTGACTGAAAAAACAAATCTTACTCTAAAAGAGTTTTGGAAAGATCACTTCCACATTGTTGCCTGTCTCAAAATTATTGATAAGGCATGGAAAGGCGTTACCAAGAGAACACTCGAATCTTCCTGGAAAAATCTTTGGCCCGACCGCTTTGCCGAATGCACATTTGAAGGACTCGACGCAGTATCTACGGATTCAATAACCAACGAAATAATATTTTTGGCTGACCGTATTGGGCTAGAGGTGGATGGAAATGACATCGCTGAACTTGTGGCAGAGCACAGTGAAGATCTGACTACCGACGAGCTTATAGAATTGCAATGTGATTTACAACAAGATGTTAAGAAGCAAACTTTATCAGACGAGGAGATAACCGAAGAACAGCAACCGTCTAGTGCAATCAGAGAAATGCTCAAAGCATGGGAGTTTGTGGCATCATACGTTAAAAAGCATCACCCCAGTCAGACAGCGGCAGTACGTGCAACAGAATTATTCAACGATAATGCTGTGCCCATTTTGAACAAATTTTGAAGGGACGTCAGAAACAAACGACTCTAGACAGTTTTTTGCTTAATGTAGATTAATAATTCTAGGTACTAGGTTTCTTTCAATAAAAATTCAAATTGAAACATATAAGACTGTATTTTTTTTCGACCTGGAACGCATTATTTTAGTTTACATTGATTCTTATAGGAATAATGGTTTTGCTTAACGAACGTTTTGCATAACGAGCAAGATGCTAGAACCAATTGTGTACGTTAACCGAGGGTCCACTGTACATAAATAAAAGAAAATTTCAAAATGGTTGTGGCTCCGCCCTTTTTCATTTAATTGGTCTAGAATACTTTTAAGGCCCTAAATCGAACAAAAATTTACCAGTCCTTGTGAAATTTGGTAGGTGCATAGATTCTATGACGGTAACTGTTTTCTGTGAAAATGGGCGAAATCGGTTGCAGCCACGCCCAGTTTTTATACACAGTTGACCGTCTGTCCTTCCGCTCGGCGGTTAACACGATAACTTGAGCAAAAATCGATATATCTTAATTAAACTTAGTTCACGTACTTATCTGAACTCACTTTATCTTGGTATAAAATATTGCCGAAATCCGACTATGACCACGCCCACTTTTCTGATATCGAAAATTACGAAAAATGAAAAAATGTCATAATTCTGTACCAAATATGAAAAAAGAGATGAAATTTGGTAATTGGGTGAAATCAAAAGCCCTTGGAATCTTGGCAGGAATACTGTTCGTGGTATGACATATATAAATAAATTAGCGGTACCCGACAGAAGATGTTCTGGGTCACCCTGGTCCACATTTTGGCCGATATCTCGAAAACGCCTTCATATATACAACTGAGGGCTACTCCCTTTTAAAACCCTCATTAATACCTTTAATTTGATACCAATATCGTACAACACACATTCTAGAGTCACCCCTGGTCCACCTTTATGACGATATCTCTAAAAGGTGTCCACCTATAGAACTAAGCCCACGCCCTTTTAAAATACTCATTAACACCTTTCATTTGAAACGCTTGTCGTACAAACACATTCCAGAGTTACCCTAGGTCCATATTGCTAAATGGTGATTTTCCCTTATTTTGTCTCCAAAGCTCTAAGCTGAGTATGTAATGTTCGGTTACACCCGAACTTAGCCTTCCTTACTTTTTTCTTTAATTATTGTAATATCATTAATAATAATACAAGTTTTTCTTTTTGTTATAAAAAAGAAGCGTATAATTTTATTGTTTGTTTACATTTGTTAGAAGAAAAAAGTAAATTTTTAATTGCTAAGGTCGTCATTAAGGTTTGGCAATGACAATCGCTACTAAAAAGTCAGCAGGCAAACAAGACAATTAAATGCATATGCAGTGAATATATTCGTGCAGAAATATTCGTTAGCATAAATATAAGAACATATGTACATTAGGGCACACTTTTTTTGTGAAAATATATTGACATACACATTTATAGCTAACTAGTAGGGCCCTGGGTCAAAAATTCCATATATTTGATAAGGGATATGAATATTGAAGCTTTTATAGAAATGCATTAACATCGGGCATACCAATTTCGCTTTACTTGAGGTAAATTTCACTCTTCTCTGTAATACGTTATTTATGTTGTGTAACTCCAATCCAACTCACTCTTCCCAGACGTGACTGTCTTTAGAGATGTATCGTTTTGGGTATTTTGGCTATTTATAGAAAATATTCAACCTTAGCACTGATGATAGGACTTTTGAGAAATTGTAAATAAAAATAAAGTAATTAAAAAAAATCTTTAGTTAAACGGTTTTGTTGAAAACAATATTTACATGAAATAATAATAATACTAAAAGCTAGAAAATAATTAGTTAGGTTCCAAGTACTAGTCACCACACTCCTCATCAATATAGGGCGTTAATGAGACAAATAAATAAAAGCGTAGGGCGCATGAAATTTCTATAAATGTGAGGCGTAGCATAACCTGATTAAGGTTCAGTTGGTCTTATATATGACTATCAATAGAAATTTGACGCGTCCAACGCTTTTATTTAATTGTCTGATCAACGCCCTAGATTGATGAGGAGTGTAATGACTAGTACCTGGAACCTAACTAATTATTTTCTAGCTTTTAGTATTATTATTATTTCATGTAAATATTGTTTTCAATAAAACCGTTTAACTAAAAATTTTTTTTTAACTATTTTTTTCAAGTTTTTTAGTCTTTATTTAATTGCCTATTATTTCTCATTCTATTTAGCTCATTTAGTGACTCTTTATTACAAGGTCTCTTTCCTGACAATTTGTTACAATCTAGGTCTTCAATACATAATCCTTCCAAAGACTTTACTCGACTCTGCGCCACGTATGCTTGTGCCCTCTCCAACTCCAAGATATTTGATGTCATTTCTATCGGACTGTATGTAATATTTGTTCCAAATATGATCCAAATCGGACATCATAGGTCGGTTTCTATTCATATATGTATTATGTGTTCCAAATATGGACCGAATCGGACCACAAATACGACTTTTTTGAATATCTCGATCTTTGCGCCATCTAGCGGCGATTTTTTTGCATAGGTCGCTTTCTATTCTCGTATGTATTATGTGTTCCAAATATGAGCCAAATCGGACCACAATTACGATTTTTGTGAATATCTCGATCCTTGCGCCACCTAGCCGCAATTTATTTTATTATATCAGTTAACCGGGGATTGCCCGTATCGCTTTAAATGTATGAAAACATTTATTTCAAGCATTTTTTTATTTTATAATTTATTTAATAATTTGGGAAAAATTTAAACAACGTGACATCAGGACGGACAAGGCGACAGCTGTTTCGATTATACCTTGTAAATCTCTTCAAAGCCTTTTCTCTCGGGAGCGGCAGTCGAACCCGCACTCCTACGATAGTTGAAATGGTTATAAACGCATTCAGCTACGTCATGCCTTAGTTGTTGTAAAGTTTTTCCCAAGTTTCTCTGAAAACCGCCTTACAAACAGGCATAACTTCAACACATAACTACATACGAATTATGTAATGTGTGGAAGATAATATATGCGAAGAAGGCAATTGGGAAAAACTTTGCAACAACTAAGGCATGACGTAGCTTAATGCGTTTATAACCATTTCAACTATCGTAGGAGTGCGGGTTCGACTCCCACTCCCGGGAGAAAAGGCTTGGAAGAGATTTACGAGGTATAATCGAAACAGCTGTCGCCTTGTCCGTCCTGATGTCACGTTGTTTAAATTTTTCCCAAATTATGATAGGTTTAACGATTTTTGATTTATGATTAACAATATTTGTAAAATTATCAAAAGTGGGCGATGCCACGTCCATTTTAAACATTTTTTTCAAATTTTTATCAACAGTGTCAATATCAGTCTACGCGTCAAATTTCAACATTCTAGGTATATTATTTACTAAATAATTAAATTTTTTGTGTTTTCCAAAATGTTATATGTATAAAAAGTAGGCGTGGTTATCATCCGATTTCACTCGTTTTCAATATCAATCTATTCTGGGTCGAGATAAGCTCGTGTACCAAATTTGGTGAAGACATCGCAATATTTACTCAAGTTATCGTGTTAACGGACGGACGGACCTACGGACGGACCTACGGACGGACGGACACGGCTTAATCAAATTTTTTTTCGGTCCTGATGATTTTGGTATATGAAAGCCTATATCTGCAACGAACCGTTATCCAATCAAAGTTAATATACTCTGTGTGCAAAGCATGCTGAGTATAATAAATGCAAGGCGCGATAAGCGATTAGGCCGAGCTCACCTCCCAATTTGCATAGTGTTCCTTTTAATTTTTCCTACAAATTGGCGGATCGGGACCTACTTAATTTATGCCGACTCCGAACTTCATCTGCAAGCCACTCCGAGTGCTTTCCGAACACTGCCGAGGGGCGACCTCGCTTAGAAACATTTTCTTCTAACGGAAAAAAACTAGTTTCTAAAATTTTGATTTTGCTTTACCCGGTGAGCAAACACTGAATCTTCGGAGTGGTAGGCGGAGTACGCTACCATCACACCACGGCGGCTGAAATTGGCGAATAACTTAATAAAATAGGCTGAACCATGCAAATGGGCTAACTGAAATATCTTACATATTAATATACATAAATGCATATACGGTGGTATAATATTTTGTGTGGACACATTCCTTTTGGAAGGCTTTCCATATTAGCAATATCCAGCAAATACCAGTTAAGTGCTTTCAGATCTACACACAAGGAAGTTTGAATTTGCATGGAACTTGACACACTCATCTTTCCAATGCACAAACATTTTCGTTGAAATTTTTACGTCAACAAATGTTGGAAGTTATACCATTCAGGAGATATATCGTCGATGCCTTTGCAAAACCATCTATCGAAAAATTGTAAACACATATGTTGATATACATTAGACTGGGTCGATTTATTAACCGATATCGCGCCATCGATTTTTCGATAGGATTTGGGCTCAGGAAAAAAAGTTCTACTACGCATACCCAAAAAAATAATTTTCGAGCCTGCGAAATTTAATTTTTTTTACTTTTTTTGGGTCTGCGTAGTGGAACTTTTTTTCCTGAGCCCGAATCCTATCGAAAAATCGATGACGCGATATCGACTTTCATCCATACAAATCGACCCTACCCAATATACATGTCTCAGATGCCATGCCAGATGCTAAACACAAAAACTGCGCCAGATGTAGTAACTCGAAAATTCTATTTCCTAAAAATTGTTGCAAATTTCATCCAAATCGGCCAAGATGTATGTTCAAAAAAGGAGTTGAAAGAATTACGTGTGGCATATTTATATATATACTATAAGACCTGGCAGACGTTGTTCTGTCCTAAATTTGGCCCATCTGCATACATTTTAATAAGCTTTTCCCATCCGAATCTGCCCTCCCACCGCTCTTCACTTTTTCCTAATCCTTTTGTTCACTCCTCCCTCCGTCTTTTTTGCTTCATCTATCTCCATCTTCGTCTCATTCTATCTCTTTCTCAATCTGCTTCTCTCTTTTCTCTTCTCTCCATTTCTTCTCATTCTTCTGCATCCCTTATTGCCTGTCCCAGAGTATATATTCTATTCCAGTCCCAGTCCCAGTCCCACTCCGAGTCTCAGTCCCAGTCCTAGTCCCAATCCCAGTCCCAGTCCGTCTCTGGATAATATATTACTCTGTACTAAAGCACTCATCAATAGCTTTCATTTGATATCCATATCTATAATATTAAAAAGAAATGCAGATTTTCGTTGCTTTTGAAATTCGGCTTAAAAATTGCACATGGAACAACTAAAGCCTCTCCTGAATTTAAAAAAACGTCATAGTACCTCTAAATCGCGGGCCCCTTCAGAAACCCCGGGCCCAGAGCTAATCCCCCCCCCCCCCCCACCTTCTCGGCGGGCCTGGTGATGTGCTATACTTGATATCATTCGCTATAATATTTTTTATTGATAAGCACGTTGTTTAATTAAACACCAACCAATTACACGGAAGTATATCCACACCACCTGAAAATGTGAGTGCCGGTGCGTATACGTAACATTGTATTATTACGTATAAACAAATAAAAAAATTTGCAATAAAATAATATTGCGACTATAAATTGAGATATAACCTATCCTATATTTCAACTTAGGTCGAACTACACACGGGGTGCAAAACAAGTTCAATATCGGTTCAGTAGTTTAGGAGTCCATCGGGAACAAACATAGTGACACGTGATTTTTATATATTAAGATATATAATATTATTTTACTTGCGTTAGAGAACATCTCTAAAATCATTGAATCAATACCTTTTCTCTTGGCAAGCCACACAATTTATTAAACAAATAAGCCACCAGTATTTCAGAATATTTGATCAACGCTTTGCCATCAGTACAATCGTTTATCAGGCTTCAATTTAGAATAATTAAAGCAATATAGCCAATAAAATTCTCAAGTTCGTCGTTTAAGTCTTTCTTATTATTTGAAGTATCGCAGATATTTATTTATGTACGTACTTATGTGTTGGTATGAGCGACAAGGACATATTAATCATTTATGTCTGTACTTACAATCCATGCATACATATTAGCCACATTACTTCTACTTTTAATTGTAATTAATATGCATATGCAACGCCACACGCTATGTGTGTGGAATTTTTAATTTATTGCTTCAAAATCGATCAAAGCATTCGATTTTTGTTGCATGCGCTTTAGATAAGCGAATAAAGTTTTGTTGTGTTTTAAGTATGCAAATTATGTATTCTGTGCAGTGATTTGTGATGGCAATAAACTTTTGTTGTTTCACACACACCATACATTACATAATTGATATTCTATGCAGGCTAAGCATATGAAGTATGAAATAATTATTCTTACTTAAGTTTTAGAAAACCTTTATGCCTGCTTAAGATATCTCTTGTATGTGTGGGTGAATTCATGGCCTAAGCATTCTTGGATCTTTTGAATTTGGTATTCAAGAGATGTTTCATAATATTAAAATTATGTATTAAGTATGATATTCATACCAAATGTGCATACCGCGTACCAAGATACTGAGATATGGTTTTGGCTCATTTTTTTCTATATTTGAATTCGATAGGTTATGGTTGCTGAGTACAGTTCAGGTTTAATTATCAGTTAAATGACCTGCGTTTAATTAATTTTATAGTTCTTCGAGTCTATTGCCTTTACTTACTTACTTACTTACTTAATTGGCGCTTAAGCGTCTAAACGGTTATGGCCATCCAACAAGGCATGCCAGTCGCTCCTTCGCTCCGCCAACCGTCGCCAATTGGTCACACCAAGGGAGTGGGGGCCGCCCTCTACCTCTGCTTCCATAGGCGGGTTCCGATAGAAACACTTTCTTTCAAACATCAAATTAAGGCAAGGGAAATAAAGAATAAGGAAGAGAAACTAAAAGTAAGAAAGGGAAGGAGAATGGCAGGGTAATGAAAGCAGAGTAAAGTAAAAGAGAAAACAGGAAAAATTATAAACCAAAACTGATGCCGGAACAGAAACCGAAACCGGACAACGGTATCAATGTGATGACGGTTTTTTATCGAAAACTTATCGACGCTTTATAGAAAAGCTATCGATAAATAATTAAAAAAGTTATCGATTCGCTATCAAAAAGATATAGATAAGTTAGCATAATGTTATCGTTATGTTATCGAAATGTTATCGATTATTTATAACTATGTATATTTATCGACGTGTTATCGATGACTCATCAGTTTGTTACGAAACAGATACAGATAAAATTTCAATATAATGACAAAATCTATAACTCTTCTATAACAAGCCGAAAATAAACTAATAAAAAGCCGATGAGTGGCGATAACAAGCTATGCGAGCTCTAGTTAACTAAAAACATTCGTTTTCGGGGCGTACTCAATACACTTCGAAATTTACGAACTCATGGTGCTCAAGACTGTTTTTATGTGCTGCGTAATTTTTGATTTATGCATAATTGTAGCTTAATAATAATTGGCTTATATCCAGAGATTTCGATATGCCACAAATTCCCTATTATTATTTCAAAAAGCATCAACCTTGATCCCACCTAAAGGAAAATTTAATATATACTTTCTACTGAGTATTGTGATGAGATATTCGAGATATCTGATCAGTTGGTAATTTGGAATATACTATATACTATGATTATGAGGAAAACGATGATGGTCTAAAAATCGTGTCATATATATTTTCGTGAGCCAACCTGGAAATTTTAAACCTGTGTCTTTATAAAAATCGACATAAATACGAACAGACCATCTTAGTCAATTGACTCGTTGTCCAGATTTTCGGTACAACTAAGCTGTAAGTTCGATTTCTTAATAATTTTCCTTAAAAGATTTAGCCTTGGTGCCGAAGAAGATATTGTTCCTTGTAGAATAGCTAACATTTCATACGAACAGCTTGAAATGCCATAATATCCTCGTCGAAAATTTTTTTTTTTTTAGTTTTTCCAGAATGCATCATAAAACTGCAGCTTGTTGCAGGTAACACTTCGCTAAAAATTTGCTCAGCATTTTAACTTTTCTCGAGTAAAACAAAGTCTTCAGAAGCACTATTTGTAGATCAAAGTTTAAAGGAGCAATATGATCGGAAATTCATCAAAGTTTTGTGCAGCCCCTTGTATCATCCATTCTGAATGGTAAATTAAAAAGAACACAGACACACTGCACTGTTAATTACTGTACTCAGGGAAAGTGATTGGTACAAGGTCCGCTTTCCGACAGATATCAATCTACTGCATCAATCTACTTAATTGGTTTGTTGATTCAGCAAGTTTCCTTTGGCACAAACGAGCCCTTATGATAACAAAGCTTCTGAATTTAATAATGATATACATATATTGTAAGAAATCTTACGAATGTTAAAATGACTCCGTGGTAGCTCCGCACTATATTCATCCCGTTTAATGTATATGTATATTTGAGAAGCATCCCCGGCCCAACATTCTTGTGTTCACAACAAAAGTTTTCCCAAAAAATTCACTCTGCTTTCATAGTACGCTTGACGGTATCACAGTTGATGCTTTATCATTTCCTTTGCGCTTTCAGTTGCAAATGAGGTATTTTCGTCGAACTTTTTTGATTCCGCATGATTCAAAATTGTCTAGTGCCCGGTAAGTACCGAAACTAGACCGAATATATCCATGCTGTTTATCTTAAGAATGGCAAAAGGTCGGGTTTCATAGTACTTATGATTTTCACATGCTCATAGAGACTCTACCGAACTGCAAGCTCTTAAACATATTATAAGCCTCGCTAAACCAGTGTTGTAAGATGCGACCCTATATGAGTATCAGGTTTGCAAGGATCGTTTTTCCTCGTTGCACATAGCCGATCTACACCATGCTAACTTATCAATCACCTCGCCACCTTCTATGTTACGATACCTTGGTGCACAAATCAGAAAAAACGGTATGCTTAATCGCCATATTTAGGGCCCAGATCATATATTGAACAACCGGGTATGACGTTATAGTCGCCGATGCCTCATGGATAGCGAGAATCTCTAATTGAAATACACTCGCTTAGTCTGGAATACCTATACATATTAGGGTGACTGGGAGTGTTGAAAATAAACCACCTTTTACTCTGCAGCAATGATATTATCATGTGTATGAAAACTGTCTGGTCGAATTTCTATATGAGAGCCGCAGCTTTAAATAATTTATTGTATGTACGATGATTGTATATCTTGTGTCGAAAACGGTCGGTGGCATAATATTGTTTTCACACAGAAACTTAATGACCTCATTTCACCTTCTAATGAAATCGTAAATTTTTTGCTTTCACACAGAAGTAACTGCTCGATTAGTATGAATGATGAAATGTCAAGCGAATAAAATGACAATGCTATATGACAAACAATCATGGCGGAACGATACATGGTGGCAGCATGGTGACATACCTACAAACATAAAAAAATTCCATGTACTTGTAAATTCGATGGACAAATGTCAAAATCGTACTGCGCCGGTAGTTGATGTATCAAATCAAATAAAAAAGGTTATAATCAGCTGTTCGATGCGGCCACCTTGTATCGTTCCGCCATGCAGACAATGACATTTCCTTTGACAAATGACATTTTTAAGCAATGAACACACCAAAAACTAAGAAGCGGAACGCTGCCAACAGAGTTGCAATGTGCTTTTGACTTCATTAGGCATTCGATTAGCTACTAATGAAATAATTATAGATTCGAATTTTGTAGGGAAGATTGAGCTCAATAAGCATCTTAATGTAAAAAACTGCCTTTATTATTCAATAAGCCGTATGTGTGAAAACAGTATAAGAAAAAGGAAGCTTTATATTGAGAGTAAATAAAAGCGAAATTTGGAAACGTATCCGTAAAAGTTGTGTAAAAAAAGGGCTTTTAAAACGGGACTTATCGTTTTCTTCATTCATACAACGACACATCGACATACAAAATCATTTGCGGACCTCTATCGCATTCTGTAAGGGCTGGAGTTGTATCGTATACCCTTGGACCATTTTGAATCAGTGGCGGGATGGCTTCAGAAAGACTTATTTTAAGGAACATTTTGAAATTCTTTCGAAACCATTTCGGGAGAGTTATAGGCTTACTTTGGGATTGTTTTTGGTAAAACTTTGGGGCAACTTCTGAATTATTTCGAAACTATTTTGAAACTAGTTTAGGACTGTAAATATTTTTTTCTCATAATATAGAAATAATTTACATTGAGCGGAATACGATCTTACCTCTATGTATGCTCTTATCGTAAGCCATAATTCCGAAGCCAAATGGCACTTCGATATGCTGTTTCTTTGATAAAAACATAGTTAACAATATAGTATACATCGACTGCCTTCTAGGTTTAGTTAGTTTGAACTGTTCAATAAAGACCTCGTATAGACTGAATGTGTGCATAAGGTTACCAGAATTTGTTTGATGACCAAATCAAAGAACCCAAATCAGGGAACAGGTCTTATGTTATAGAATAAATCAGTTCTCGTGGCAAATACTAGACATTTTCTAAGACCTAGCTTAATTGCTGCCTCGAGATCTAGCAATTTTGCCGACCTAATAACTGGAGCCTTAACCTGGCGAGCGCAGGACACGAACACAGAATGTGCTCACCCGTTTCTTCCTGCAGCTCGCACATCCTACGCCTGCTGTTACTAACTACACCTAACTTATATGCATGTGACGCCAGATGGTAGTATACAGCTAGTATGCCCATCGTAAGCCTTAAGTCTTCTCCCTTCAGACATATATGAGCCACTTTGAGAGTCTGCTATTGTAGACTTTGATCTTGGAAATTTTGCAGCTCCGCGCTTTTGTCTACGCCTTTCTTGCTTGATGGATCATGTGCAGCTACTGTCTTCTTTAAATTTCTCCCAAGCGCATCAGGATGTCTATTGTCGTTTCAGTGAGTGTTGCACCCTCCTTGCAGTGTGCAGTGAGTTCTTTTGCAGACAAACAAAGATTATTTTATTATATGCCCTATGCTTATTCTCTCATTATTAGCTTAAGTGCCAGAAGTACTCCTAGGTATTAAAATCAATTCCTTCTTCTTAAACTTGGTATCTTCGTTCTAACGGTGAAAATGACGAGCACTTTCTTTGCGGGGATAACAGTAAGTCATAGCTATTGTGTATTACTATGTTCGTGACAAATTATAAATAAATTTTAAGACCAGGTTTGTTATTTTTGTAAATTAGGTAAAGTTTAAAGCTCCAAAGCCCTTAAATTTTTTTGTTGTTTAGTCTTAACTTCAAAAAACTCAGAAATTTCTTCTTTTCTTGTAGCTCGATTCCTTCTAAAATATTGTTTTAGTTCTAAGCTGGGTGCTGTACGCCTTAAATTTCAGATTATCAGCTAGTGGACGATTCAGTGAAGATGAATGAATTGATGTTAGGTGTTGCTTATTTATGTTTAGTAATTTTTACATGTTTTAATAAAGTTATTTAACATTGAATCCTCCTTGAGGAAGATGGAAAATACCCATCGAAACGCGTAGGAGAAAAAGAAAAACTTGTGTTTTGTCTTGAAATTATCAGCCGAAAGCTCCAATAACCACAAAGTTTAATAAAAATTGGTCCAAATTAATATATAAAATAATATCGTTTTTCCAATGTCGGGGCCTTTCTTTAGGCAGTATATATATTCTGCAAAAAATATGATAGAACATGATAAAAAATACTTTACCTTATTTAAAATAATTATTTATTGCAATGCTACCACCGGTAATAATAAATCATTCCTCTATTTGACAAATATGATTAGCTACGCTACTTAAAACATACTTCCATACATATTTACAGTCTTCTGTGGCCATTATCATCGCATAAAATTAGCTTAATTCGTTGTTGAGTTGGTGAAATAAATAGTGCTATTAGCGGGTATTCAGTTTGCATATGAAATGCGTACGCACACGTATACAAACACGCATGCAAATTACTGGCAAAAATGTTTATAAAACAAGTAAGGAAGGCTAAGTTCGGGTGTAACCGAACATTACATACTCATCTGAGAGCTTTGCAGACAAAATAAGGGAAAATCACCATTTAGCAAAATGAACCTAGGGTAACCCTGGAATGTGTTTGTATGACATTGGTTTCGAATGGAAGATCTTAAAGAGTATTTTAAAAGGGAGTGCGCCATAGTTCTATAGGTGGACGCCATTTCGGGATATCGCCATAAAGGTGGACCAGGGGTGACTATAGAATGTGTGTTGAACGAAATGTTGATAGCCATAAAAAATTAATTAAAGCTATTAATGAGGATTTTAAAAGCGAGTGGCCCTTAGATGTATATGTGAAGGCGTTTTCGAGATATTGACCAAAATATGGACCACGTTGACCCAGAAAATCATCTGTCGGGTACCGCTAATTTATTGATATATGTCATACCACGAACAGTATTCCTGCCAAGATTCCAAGGGCTTTTGATTTCGTCCTGCAGAACTTTTTCATTTTCTTCTACTTAATATGGTAGGTGTCACACCCATTTTACAAAGTTTTTTCTAAAGTTATATTTTGCGTCAATAAACCAATCCAATTACCATGTTTCATCTCTTTTTTCATATTTGGTATAGAATTATGGCATTTTTTTTCATTTTTCGTAATTTTCGATATCGGAAAAGTGGGCGAGGTCATAGTCGGATTTCGGCCATATTTTATACCAAGATAAAGTGACTTCAGATAAGTATGTGAACTAAGTTTAGTTAAGATATATCGTTTTTTGGGCAAGTTAACGTGTTAAAGGCTGACCGGAAGGACAGACGGCCGACTGTGTATAAAACCTGGGCGTGGCTTCAACCGATTTCGCCCATTTTCACAGAAAACAGTTATCGTAATAGAATCTATGCACCTACCAAATTTCAAAAAGATTGGTAAATTTTTGTTCGACTTATGGCCTTAAAAGTATTCTAGACGAATTAAATGAAAAAGGGCGGAGCCACGCCCATTTTGAAATTTTCTTTTATTTTTGTATTTTGCTGCACCATATCATTACTGGAGTTGAGTGTTGACATAATTTACTTATATACTGTAAAGATATAACATTTTTTGTTAAAATTTTACTTTAAAAAATTTTTTTTAAGTGGGCGTGTTTGTCATCCGATTTTGCTAATTTCTATTTAGCACACATATAGTAACAGGAGTAACGTGCCTGCCAAATTGCATCATGATATCTACAACGACTGCGAAATTACAGCTTGCAAAACTTTTAAATTACCTTCTTTTAAAAGTTATGTTAAGTTAGGTGGTAGCTGCCCTGATAAGGATAGCTCACTTCGACAATACGAAGGTCCGTTGTGATACCACATACACCAAAAATATCGGTGACTTAGATCTAACTACTTAGAGAATCGTTGAGTAGCAACGATAAAGCCCCGATCTCAACGTTGGATAAATCCTCGGGAGATCCAAGTGAGTCGCGACCGAAATACTTTTGCCTAGTTCTGGCAAAAGCTGGGCAATCAAGCATAAAGTGATTTGGTGATAACACCTCATCATCCTCCATACAGCTGCAGCAGGATGGAGTTTCCAGTATATTGAGGTGTACCGCATGGATACCCATGGGACAGTGCCCTGTCAATGATATTGTATTGATAGGTGAGCCTTAGTGAACCCAATGATTTCAGCAGACCTCCTGCCATCCACTTTCGGCCAGAATGATTTTGCTGCCCTGCAAGACGTGGTGTCCGCCCAACACTTGCTGAGCTGACTCGAGGCCCAGCTATGGAGGAGCAATCCACAGGTGGCCAGCGGGATCCCAAAATCCCTACAGCCATCTTTATCCGGTGCAGTTGTACCGATGCTGGCTAAGAGATCCGTTTGACAGTTACCCCGGATATCACTATGGCCCGGGACCCAGATAATCTTAATTGTAAAATAATTCGATGCAATCGCAAGCGAGGTCAGGCAGTCCCAGATCACCCTCGATCGCACTTTAGGAGAGCTCAATGCCTTGATAGTCGTTTGGCTATCAGAGTAGATGATAAATTCCCTAACCGTAGTAGCACTGGATAGCATTCCATCCACCGCATCCTTAATCGTAGCAACTTCAACTTGGAATACACCCAGCCTTTTGCAAAATTTTGCCAGTGGTCAGCCAACTTAAACATGCGGCTTACGCTTAGCTCTTGACAAAAGACCCCCACCAACCTTTCAATCCAGCTTTGACCCATCCGTGAACAAGTTAACCGGTCCCATGCCCCAGAGAATTCCTCTTCCCCACTCCTCTCTCGGTGGAATGACTTCGGTGAAGGTTATGTAGGAGCAGTTATCGGTATACAATAGTCCGTCCTCTCCGGGATAAATTCGAAACTGGTAAGAAGGCTAGAGTGTCCGCGGTCAGAAAGCTCATATCCCATATCACGAAGGCTGACCAACGACCTTGCCGCGGCCGCCTTTCCCGCAATATCTACTGGGTATATGTTCAGCATGACGTTCAGTGCCAAAGTACGTGTTCTTTTAAAAGTGGGCGGTGCCACGCCCATTGTCCAAAATTTAACTAATTTTCTATTTTGCGTCATAAGGTCAACGCACCTACCAAGTTTCATCGCTTTATCCGTCTTTGGTAATGAATTATCGTACTTTTTCGGTTTTTCGAAATTTTCGATATCGAAAAAGTGGGCGTGGTTGTAGTCCGATTTCGGTCATTTTAAATAGCGATCTGAGATGAGCGCCCAGGAACCGACGTACCACATTTCATAAAGATACCTCAAAATTTACTTAAGTTATCGTGTTTACGGACGGACGGACATAGTTAAATTAATTTCTTTTTTCCCCCAGATCATTTTGATATATAGAAGTCTATATCTATCTCGATTAGTTTATGCCGTTACCGTTATACGAACAAAGTTAATATACTCTGTGAGCTCTGCTCAGCTGAGTATAAAAAGTATGTACAAAAAGAAGTTCAGAAATATGAAATATTTATGAAAATATCTTAAATGCTAGCAAATGCTTTTTGTCTCGCAGACTTTGGGTGTCGAATGACAAATTAGCATTTAAATTTACTTCGCAAACACTTAGGTAAATTAATTTTAATGCAAATAAATAAAAAAATGTCACCACTTGAAATTGTAGCATAGCGCCAGTAACCAAATATTAACAACGACCGCAAAATTACCAACAACAATAAAGACAATAGTAAATGCGACGCTGCAACTGGCCTACACAACACATACACACATAGCCAAATAAAGCGTTAACTTTGAATTGGATTGGGTGTTGTGCTTTGTTTCATACATACATGTACATATATTAGAGCGGGTCAAATTGTATGGATGGATTTGGACTTTGGTAACATAAAGGCTGATCGTAATGGCATAAACGAATCAAGATAAACATAGACTTCCAAATATCAAAATGCTCAGGATGAAAAAAGAATTGATTTAGTCTTTCTGTGCACACGATAACTTCAGTAAAAATTTGAGATACCTTATTAGTATATGGGTTAGGGTGGGTCGATTTGTATGGACGAAAGTTAACCGATATCGCGCCATCTATTTTTCGATAAGATTTGGGCTCAGGAAAAAAAGTTCCAACGCATACCCAAAAAAATAATTTTCGAGCCTGCGAAATTTCATTTTTTTTTACTTTTTTTCGACTTTGATTTTTAAGGTTTTTTTCATGACCTACTAAAAAAATGTTCATATATATATATATATTTTTTTTTTAAATAACTGTTATCGCCAACGTTTAGCGGACATTTTTGGGTCGGACAGGGTATACATGAAAATTTTACAATCAAATAAAAAATTTTTTAGTAGGTCATGTAAATAACCTTAAAAATGAAGTCGAAAAAAGTCAAAGAAATGAAATTTCGCAGGCTCGAAAATTATTTTTTTAGGTATGCGTAGTGGACCTTTTTTTCCTGAGCCTAAATCCTATCGAAAAATCGATGGCGCGATATCGGTTAATAAATCGACCCAGTCTAATATGGGTTCCTTGGCACTCATCTCCCATCACTATTTAAAATGAGCGAGATCAGGTGATAACCACGCCTACTTATTACATATGTATATAACATTGTTGGAAACACAACAAACCTGATGATTTAGTGAATCATAATATATAATGAAATTCCATGTGTGGTCTGAATTTTTTTGAAAATAGGCGTGGCACCGCTCACTGGTGATAAAATTTTATTGTTAATCATTAATCAAAAACCGCTAAACCTATCATAACAAAATTCGACAGGAGATGTTGCTTTTACTTTAAGGAATGCTTCTAGTAAAAATTTACGAAATCGGTTAAGGACCATGCCCACTTTTATATACACGATTTTTAAACGGGTCGATGAACTAATTAAGCTTTATCTTTGCAAAGAAAGAGCCTTTTATCAATGGTATTTCTTTCCCAAGTGGAATTATAACAAGAAAAAGATAAATAAAATTTTTGAAAATGGGCGTAGCAACGCCCATTTCATGACTGATCGATTTTCTATATTTCGGGAGCCACAACTGGAATAAAAGTTAATGAATCTCGTAAAAAGATTGGGTACACATATTTTGCTTGTAGCAGGAAATATTTCTAGAAAAAAAAGACGAGATCGGTTTAGGACTACGTACCTACTTACTTAATTGGCGCTTCACCATTTAAACGGTTATGGCCATCCAACAAGGCGCGCCAGTCGCTCCTCTATGCCAAGCGGAGCCAATTGGTCACACCAAGGGAGTTTAAATCGTTTTCCACCTGGTCCTTCCAGCGAAGTGGGGGCCGCCCTCTTCCTCTGCTTCCATAGGCGGGTTCCGATAGAAACACTTTCCCGGCCGCAGTGTCATCTTTCATTCGCATAACATGGCATAGCTAGCGCAGCCGCTGCGTTTTAATTCGCTGGACTACGTTGATGTCTGCGTATAGCTCGTACATCTCACCGTTAAATCTTCTTCGGTACTCGCCATCACCAACGCATCGAGGTCCATAAATCTTTGGAAGAAGTTTTCTCTCGAACACTCGCAGAGCCGTTTCATCTACTGTTGCCATGGTCCATGCTTCTGCACCATACAGGAGGACGGGAACGATAAGTGACTTGTAGAGTATGAGTTTCGTTTGTCGAGAGAGGACTTTACTTTTTAATTGCCTACCTAGTCCAAAGTAGCATTTATTGCCAAGAGTGATTCTTCGCTGAATTTCAGAGCTGATGTTGTTTTTAGGGTTGATGCTGGTTCCCAAATAAACGAAGTCTTTTACTATTTCGAAATTATGGCTGCCAACAGTAGCGTGGTTGCCAAGGCGCATATGCACTGACTCTTTGCTCGATAACAGCAGGTACTTTGTTTTTCCGCACTCACCATCAAAGGAGCCACGCCCACATTTATATAAAAGACTTTTAAAAGAATTGCAGACGAATATAATAAGCTATACCTTTTCGAAAAAGAGCTTAATATCAATGGTGTTTTGCTTTTTAACTGGAAGTATAACAAGAAGTTAGAAAATATAAAAATTTTTGAAAATGGGCGTGGCACAGCCTCCTTTTTGACTAAGCAATTTTCTATGTTTCGGGAGCTATAACTCGAAGAAAACTTAACATATCGTAATAAAATTAGGAATACATACATTTCTAGTAAAAATGGACGGGACCGGTTAAAGAGCACGCCCACTTTTATATAAAAGATATTTAAAAGGGTTGCAGAGTAGAATAATAAGATATATATTAGCGAAAAATTGTTTTGTCTAAATGATATTTCACTTAACAAGCTTTATTGTAGAGGAAATTGGGAGACATTTTTTTTTTTAATAGGATGTGTCACGCCCCTATTTCGATCAAGCATTACACAAATTTCTGGAACCTCAAAAAAAAAATTAAGTCCCTTGTAACAAAATTATAAGAAATAATTTATCTGAAATGAACTGTCAATTCAAACTGACGCTGAGTATATAATGTTCGGTTACACCCGAATTAGACACACTCCCTTGTTTAGTTTTAGTTTTCTGTCGCCTTGTTTGCACTGCTAACAAATTGCCGCCAAAGGAAGATTTATAAAACAATAAAACCATTAACAGCGACACAGAATCAGCTTAATGGATAACTCAATTTTGTAATGCCACCTTTTATGCTCCCCCACATTCATCTCGCACGCGAAACTTGTTAATTTTAATTTTACTCTAATTTAGTTTTAAGTATGAATAATTATAGCAATTATGTTTACAAAAATTCTTACGTGGTTTTATTATCGGTACGCACTCAAGTTGAAAATAAGTTTTTGTTGCTGTTATTGAAAAGTGTCGAAGAGTTCACAACACATTTTGCTCTAGATACAGCAAAGTTATATTTTGCGATCAACCGGGGGTAGGCACTTTAACTTACTAATGTATTACTGCACATTTCGCCGATTGATAAGATGAATAAAAGCAACAGACCTAAAAATTCTGCCAGAAATGAGGGGGTCATTTACCCCGGGCCCGGGCTTTGGAGGGGCCCGGGAATCTCAAAATGCTATTCAAGCTTTTTGCTTACAGAAAATAAATAAATTATAAGTTGAGGCAGTTAAGCCTTTTGCAAATCGTAGCCAACGATTGAAACAGGCACTAAACGAGTTACTTGGGCTAATTTTGACAGCGGAAACATATGGTGATGTTAATGGCGTTATTCAATACATCAGCAAGTTTGAATTTGGCTCAAGATTATTGCAGTTATTAATGAAAGAAACATTATTCTGCAAGCCAGGGATACTACGATCGATATCGAAGTTATAAACTTAGAAAGTTTGATCTCTGATTTAAATCTGATCAGAAATCAATGGGAAAATATTTTATGCGAATGCAAAACAGACGCCACTTGATTGGGAATCTCACCAAAGTTTCCTGACGTTCGAAAAAGGAATAGTAAAATACATTTTTATGAATGTGAAGAGAACGAGACAATCAACGACGACCAAGAGACTGATTGCAAAAACAACACCTTTTTGGTGATAGTGGATTCGGTTATTGCAGATATTACCGAACGATTTGCTATCATGAAAAATTTGTAGAACACTTTTTCTTTTTTGTGGCAATTTGGATACATGGATGAGGTTTCAATACGAGAAAATGCCGTTAAATTTGTCATCAAATACAATTCAGACGTTTCCGAGAGTTTAGGAGATGAAATGATCCACTTGAAGCACATTTACTCAGCAAATTTTAACGAAAATATGTCACCATTTGAATTGTTGAATGCTATCTGTGCTCTAAATCTAGCTACAATTTTTCCTAACATTTGTGTTCCTCTATTTATTGCACGATACTTGTTACGGTAGCTAGTGCTGAACGCTCCTTCAGTGTTCTTGGAAGGATAAAGAACTTCCATTGATCGTGTTCAACTCAAGCACGCCTTACAGGACTTGGCATGCTCTGTATTGAAGCACCAACAACGAGACAGCATATAAATATGTAAAACACGGTAATTTTGATTTTGAGAATTTGTTCATTTTAGTTTAGGGGCCTGTATTTTTTTTTACCCCCGGGACCGGATTTTCTCTCGGCGGCCCTGTTTGTAATAGCTGAGTTATCGGTTTGTTATAGACGGGTTGTTAGAGCGCTCTCCATTCCTTAACGACGAGTTATAGGTTTGTAGTCTACAATATGTAGAAGTCATCAATTTGCTTGCCTATCGGTGACAAAGTTTATTGAAAAGATAATAACTTTTTATCGACAAGTTATCTGTTTAAGTGACTTAAACTATGAACATTTTTCTTTCATTTCTTTCATTAACATCTTTAAAGACATAGTTTAAAATTTTTGTCCCAAAGGGGGTATTTATAGCAAAATAAAGTGGCTCGAAACGCAGCCAATACCTTAGAGTTGAAGTGCTAGCCCACAATAAACACATACAAGCTGCAACAGCGGGGCTTTCACAGCGAAATAAGGAAGCTTTTACCTCAGAGCACAAGTGCTCGCCCCAAATTTGATACATAAATATTTGTTACAGGTGCTTAGCATCCTCTGTTGTTCTACAAGAACAAATAAATAAATAAAAAAAAATAAAATAAAAAATATATTTTGATATAAAAACAAAAAAAAAACATAGATATTTAAGAATTCATGAGCTTAACACCTGCTTATAATAATTCAATTTCAATTATTATGTTTTCTAAGAGAAACTGAAAAGAAAAACATTTACTGCCATATTGCGATGGAACCATTTCGAAAACCGCCAACGCAATCATCATCAGGCAATTTTTTAATGTTATCAAATATGCCAGTAAATGTTTCGTTCTTTTCAGTTTCTCTTAGAAAACATAATAATCGAAATTCAATTATTATAAGCCGGTATTAAGCTCATTAATTCTTAAATATAAGTATAAACTTAACACACCATTAAACAAACATACATAAATAGATATTTGATGTTGATAGCACCGTCGCACAGAGGTTCGTGTCTCCTCTATTAAGCACAACTCCTTTTGTAGCGAGTTATTTAACCACTGGAGCGATTCTTCAATAATTGCCGCTAGATGGGTTTAATTCTCCTTTGCGCGTCTAGTCTAGAGTGTTACAAACAAGCATACATACAAGTAAAGCTAACATAAGCGTCTTAATAACGTAAAGTCCATTAAAATAACAAGTAATATAACTATAAAAAAATTATTCGCCCTCCGAATAACCAAAGCTTATATATTATCAATATTTTTATCGAAGAGTTATCGGCTTCTTTTCGAAAAGTTATCGGTTTTTGGAATATTCATAAAAAATATATTGATTTGTTGTCAAAAGGTTATCGATATGTTATCCATAAGTTATCGAATTGTGATAGAAAAGTAATATATTTATTATCGGAAAGTTAGCGGTTTGAAATCGTTGACGACGAGCCATACTTTGTGCCGCTCTTGATCCAACAGATGTTTTAACTCTTCTCGTAGTACT
The DNA here is from genome assembly GCF_040869045.1 of Eurosta solidaginis. Lineage (NCBI taxonomy): Eukaryota > Metazoa > Arthropoda > Insecta > Diptera > Tephritidae > Eurosta > Eurosta solidaginis. Next base: position 235,931,098 of record NC_090322.1, read on the forward strand.
TTGTGAATTATGTTGCCAGATGGCGTGATAAAGACCTGCTCTTTCCTAAATTAGATGGCTTCCATTTATAGGCCTCTCCTCAGTACAGCTGAATCAGCTTTATAAATATAAATCCTTGAGGAGAGCTCGATTTATATTTAGAGAGTCCCCACTTTCGGGAGTTGCATGTTTATCTGTAAAACACGCACCATCATAACGCTGTTTCACATGAAAACCCTGTACGACGAAGTCTATCAGTTCTTGGTCACCGACGTTGTTTTTGTTGTTGTTGTAGCGATAAGGACACTCCCCGAAGTTCATTGGGAGTGTTATCGATGTTGATATTCCTTCGCGGATGCAGATCCGGTACGTTCCGGTACCAAGCCCGACCATCTCGGGAACGATTTGTTATGACCACATGCGAGCTTCTAGGCCATATCCCCCTCCCACCACCTAGAACCATGAGGAGTTTGGGGTCACCAGAGCCTCTATTTTGACCATCACCAAGGTTCCTCCGCTCGAGCGCTCGTAAAGAGTTTTCAATAATCCGCACACTCTTTACAAATATATTTATATTTTTGTTATACTCAGCTGAGCAGAGCTCACAGAGTATATTAACTTTGTTCGCATAACGGTAATCCGTAACGGCATAAATTAATCGAGATCGATATAGACTTCTATATATCAAAATGATCTGGGCTAAAAAAGAAATTCATTTAGCCATGTCCGTCCATCCGTACGTAAACACGATAACTTGAGTAAATTTTGAGGTATCTTGATGAAATTTGGTATGTAGGTTCCTGGGCACTCATCTCAGATCGCTGTTTAAAATGAACGAAATCGGACTACAACCACGCCCACTTTTTCGATATCGAAAATTTCTAAAAACCGAAAAAGTGCGATAATTCATACCAAAAACGGAAACTTGGTAGGTGCCTTGACCTTATGACGCAAAATACAAAATTAGTAAAATTTTGAACAATGGGCGTGGCACCGCCCACTATTGAAAAAAGGTAATTTAAAAGTTTTGCAAGCTGTAATTTCGCAGTCGTTGAAGATGTCATGATGAAATTTGGCAGGCACGTCCCTCCTATTACTATATGTGTGCTAAATAAAAATTAGCGAAATCGGATGACGAACACGCCCACTTTTAAAAAAAAAATTTTTAAGTCAAATTTTAACAAAAATTTAAAATCTTTAAAGTATATAAGTAAATTATGCCAACATTCAACTCCAGTAATGATATGGTGCAACCAAATACAAAAATAAAACAAAATTTAAAAATGGGCGTGGCTCCGCCCTTTTTCATTTAATTCGTCTAGAATACTTTTAAGGCCATAAGTCGAACAAAAATTTACCAATCCTTGTGAAATTTGGTACGGGCATAGACTCTATGACGATAACTGTTTTCTGTAAAAATGGGCGAAATCGGCTGAAGCCACGACCAGTTTTTATACACAGTCGACCGTCTGTCCATCCGCTCGGCCGTTAACACGATAACTTGCGCAAAAATCGATATATCTTTACTAAACTTAGTTCATGTACTTACCTGAACTCACTTTATCTTGGTATAAAAAATGGCTGAAGTCCGACTATGACCACGCCCACTTTTTCGATATCTAATATTACGAAAAATGAAAAAAATGCCATAATTCTGTACCAGATATGAAAAAAGAGATGAAGCATGGTAATTGGATTGGTTTATTGAGGCAAAATATAACTTTAGAAAAAACTTTGTAAAATGGGTCACTCCCTTTTAAAACCCCCATTAATAACTTTAATTTGATACCCATATCGTAAAAACACATTCTAAAGTCACCCCTGGTCCACCTTTATGGCGATATCTTGAAAAGGCATCCACCTATAGAACTAAGGCCCACTCCCATTTAAAATACTCTCTTTTACCTTCCATTTGATACACATGTCACACAAACACATTCCAGGTTTACCCTAGGTTCATTTTCCTACATTGTGATTTTCCCTTATTTTGTCTCCAAAGCTCTCAGCTGAGTATGTAATGTTCGGTTACACCCGAACTTAGCCTTCCTTACTTGTTTTACTTTAAATTTGAAAAGGTCAAGTAAAATACTTGTATGTAAGTATGTATTTCCTATGAGAAAATCAACAAAACTCACTACAAAGAAGTGCTAAGTATGACTAGCGGTACGTAATTGTTTTTGTTTTTGCCTCCAAATTCTTAAGGTCATTTTTTCTCTGCCACAACCTTGACAGCAATTTTTTAAATTGAATAGAAGCCCAAAAGCACATTCGTGATATTTTTTCAAAATAAAAAAAGGTGCGTCGTAACGTGCCGCACCATCAAGTGTTGCGCTTTATTTGTTATTTTTAAAAAAAATAAATTTGTTTCATCTTATTTCATTGTTGCTTCGTATACTCATTCTACAAATCATTCAATTTTTTTGTTTGATTAGTACTAAAATTGACAAGTATCATTGGTTGCAAGTAAAATTTGCAATGCCGCATCAATAAATCATCAAAAATTCAACAAGATTCGACAAATTTAGTTGCTGACAGATGAGATGTTGCAGGCGTTGATTTATTAAGGCTAACCTTTAGTAATTGTGCAGTAAAGCAAATATTTATTTGCCTTTTTATGGTCAGAAATTTTACGGCGTCATTTATGTAGAAAAAAGTTTGATTACCAAAGAATTATTTTCAAATTAGTTGTGGTATAGATGATAATGTTAAGGTCATATAAATTGTGGATATCTAAATGTTTCTATTGCATTGTTGATATAAAGAAGGAGAGGCATGCACGAAAGAAAAAGAGAGAGCTATAAGCATAGAACCTGGGAAAGGAAGAAACCACTGAAGTCGACGAAAATGTATAGAGGAAGAAGTTATGGGAAGGGATGTGAGATAATAGAAAGAAGTGATGTTAAATAATAGAGAGAAAGAAGATGGAAGAGCTAGAAGAGAGGGGAAGGGGTTCCTGTATATAATACTTTCTTCCGGCTAGAGATCTATATATTTGAAAAAATGTTATTTATGGTACGTTTCTATTTAGGTAGATGGAGAATAAGAGCGTGAAGGAGAAGGATAGGGCGAGAGACAGCGATAGACCGCGGACAAGAAAGAGGCTGGGAATAGGAGTAAGGAGTGAGGCAGATGGATGTGATTATTCAGTAGGTAGGATAGAGTAGGGTGTTCCAAGTAGCTAATAAAACCCGTTTGAGCCAACGAATATTACATAGGTAATTTATTACCTCCAGCCCGAGTTGCTTATGAAATCAACAATTTTGGAGCTATTTCCGATAATCTACCCAGATGTTCCAGAACGGTACGCCCGAAGGATCTTAGACGTACGTGTTCCTCAGAAAGTGCTGAACAGTCTTTTTGGTAGTTATTTCCGAACAACTTCTGCAGTGGTTATTATGTGGAATACTCATCTTTTCCGCATGCGTGCCTAATGTACAATCACTAGTGAAGACTGCCGTAAGTTTATGGGTGTCCACTATAGATCAACTCAGTAGACTCTTTGTCCTTCCGTTACTGTATTCTGACTATGTAGCTCTTGAAGTTACACAGCTCACAGTGCTTTTGCTGAGCTTTTTACAAGTAAACATTTTGAGTTTCCCTTTTAGTTGCCATAGGGGTATGCCGCCGGGGCCAGGTGGCAGCAACACACACACTGCGCTGAGCTTTCAAAGGAGTGGTGAGAATTTAGTTCTTACTAAAAGCTTAACAGCACACATTAGAGCCATATGGCAGTGCTGGTCGCACCACCTCCTCATACAGCCATAACGATATCCTCGACCTGAGACCCAGTTAGAGTAATGAAAAGAGGTAATGTGGCAAAATGGATAGAGGTAGTAAGAGAGGATGTAAAAAAGGATATGAACGGAAATTGGAGAAGTGAGACAGGAGAGAAAGACAAGAGACTTTCAGAAATTGTTTTGAATTAAGCAAAATGAAGGATGAAGTATGTAGGCCTGAGGTGAAGAATGAGAAGTCAAGAATGGCAAGCATAAGCGGGAGAGTGAGAGGTACAAAAATTGAGCTAATGTATGGCAAGAAGAGAGAGGTGGGGGAAAATGTACAGAGGAAGAGGTAAATGAGAGAAATACGGGAAGAAAGGAAATAACATAAATATAATTTTAAAACAAGTAAGGAAGCCTAAATTCGGGAGTAACCGAACATTACATACTCAGCTGAGAGCTTTGGAGACAAAATAAGGGAAAATCACAATGTAGGAAAATGAACCTAAGGTAACCCTGGAATGTGTTTGTATAACATGTGTATCAAATGGAAGGTATTAAAGAGTATTTCAAAAGGGAGTGGGCCTTAGTTCTATAGGTAGACGCCTTTTCGAGATATCGCCATAAAGGTGGACCAGGGGTGACTCTAGAATTTGTTTGTACGATATGGGTATCAAATGAAAGGTATTAATGAGGGTTTTAAAAAGGAGTGGCCCTTAGTTGCATATGTGAAGGCGTTTTCGAGATATCGACCAAAATGTGGAACAGGGTGACCCAGAACATTATCTGTCTGGTACCGCTAATTTATTTATATATGTAATACCACGAACAGTATTCCTGCCAAGATTCCAAGGGCTTTTGATTTCGCCCTGCAGAACTTTTTCTTTTTCTTCTACTTAATATGGTAGGTGTCACAACCATTTTGCAAAGTTTTTTTCTAAAGTTATATTTTGCGTCAATAAACCAATCCAATTACCATGTTTCATCCTTTTCTTCGTATTTGGTATAGAATTATGGCATTTTTTTCATTTTTCGTAATTGTTGATATCGAAAAAGTGGGCGTGGTCCGACTATGACCATCATCGGCCATTTTTTATACCAATACAAAGTGAGTTAAGATAAGTACGTGAACTGAGTTTAGTAAAGATATATTGATTTTGGCTCAAGTTATCGTGTTAGCGGCCGAGCGGAAGGACAGAGGGTCGACTGTGTATAACAAATAAAACTGGGCGTGGCTTCTACCGATTTCGCCCTTTTTCACTGAAAAGAGTTATCGTCCTAGAACCTAAGCCCCTACCAAATTTTACAAGGATTGATAAATTTTTGTTCGACTTATGGCATTAAAAGTATCCTAGACAAATTAAATGAAAAAGGGCGGAGCCACGGCCATTTTGAAATTTTCTTTTATTTTTGTATTTTGTTGCACCATATCCATTACTGGAGTTGAATGTTGACATAATTTACTTATATACTGTAAAGATATTAAATTTTTTATTAAAATGTGACTTTAAAAAAAAAATTTTTACAGTGGGCGTGGTCGTTCTCCGATTTTGCTAATTTTTATTAAGCATTCATATAGTAATAGGAGTAACGTGCCTGCCAAATTTCATCATGATATCTTCAACCAATGCCAAATTACAGCTAGCAAAAAAAAAATTTTCTTCTTTTAAAAGTGGGCGGTGCTACGCCCGTTGTCCAAAATTGGTTTAAGTTTCTATTCTACGTCATAAGCTCAACTCACCTACCAAGTTTCATCGCTTTATCCGTCTTTGGTAATGATTTATCGCACTTTTTCGGTTTTTCGAAATTTTCGATATCGAAAAAGTGGGCGTGGTTATAGTCCGATATCGTTCATTTTAAATAGCGATCTGAGATAAGAGCCCAGGAACCCACGTACCAAATTTCATTTAGATACTTAAAAATTTACTCAAGTTATAGTGTTAACGGACGGACGGACATGGCTCAATAAAATTTTTTTTCGATACTGATGATTTTGATATATGTAAGTATATATCTATCTCGATTCCTCTATACCCGTGCAACCAACTGTTATTCAATCAAAGTTAATATACTCTGTGAGCTCTGCTCAACTGAGTATCCGCTATTAAGCACAACTCGTTTTGTAGCGAGTTATTTAAGCACTGCCTTTTCAATAATTGCCGCTAGATGGGTCTCTTTGCACGCCTATCCTAGAGAGTTACAAATAAAGAAGTGAAGCTAATATAAGCGTGTTAAAAAGAAGCAAGGAAGAATGAGCTATAATACTTATTGAAATTGCCAAAATATATATCTGTTAATGTATATATTAGAGTGGGCGAAAATATGATTTGGGACATCAAAAAAGATACGTCTGTAAAAATTGCATCCTTTCTTGAAATCTTGTATTTTGCCTCATGACGACTTTACTTTTTCCAACACGAATCATCTGGTATCTTGAAATGGTCGAGCAATAATCGTACGAGGAATCACATATAATTTGAGATTTAACTTTAAACTCGAAACTTTTAAACTAAATGACTTAGCCAAGAAACTTTTTAAACTTTTTTTGTAGAGGTAATTTTTTTATTAGAGCACGTGTAGCTCGTGGGTTAAAGCTCTGGTACACTTTTTATAAAAACTTGACAATTTCCCATCCAATTTGACAATTCTCCATACGACAATTCCCCAAACGACAGGCTTGCACTGAGGCGAAACAAAATATTAAAATCAATAGCTGAAATTTTAACCAGCTATCTTTTTGGATATCCCATCTATCAAATTCCGAAAGGAAAATAATTGTTTTTTAGGCTTACCCTAATGTAGATGTATTATTGTTCATTCCTCATTATAGCTTAGTATAAATATATACATAGATATGAAAAAAGTATATTTAATCTGAAAACAAAGGGGTAATCAATAAAGAACACACGGTGCCCCGCAAATATAAATTGCGTACCTACACATATTTATTTCAATCAAAAAAATCACCGAAGGCAAAAGGCAACCGCACAATTTGATAGTTTGATAGAAATTGAATTTCTCTCTCGAAACAATGAAGAAGTGTGCTTGCGTATACCAACATACACACATACATATATAGTAGAGATATACGTCGCCGATAAACACCGCCGCCGATTAGGGTCGTTTTTCGCATGCCGCCGCCGAAAGTCCAAAATATCGGCGCGACGGCGGCGGCGGCGGCGTCCGGCGCGTTACTATATTTTCTACTCGTTTAAGACTGTTTATGCCATTTATTGTTCATCTCGAAAATTGGTCGGATATGGTCGAAAGTGGTATCAACGGATGCGCATCACTGCCACTTATAAGAAACTAATTGCGAAATTTAACTCGTTCTAAATGTTCAAAAGTTATTTAAAAAAACAGGCATTTTCGATGTCAGCTTAACACGGACTTTCCATCACCCAATTCACCAAGTTATTAAAACAAAACACTAAAAGAAAATTTATATAATAAATTTATATGCTCACTTTGCATATTTTTTTTCAAAAAATTAATAATGAACAATGAAATCAAATAAAATGACCCAAGGTGTTTCAAATTGTTTTCAAATTGTCCCCAAGTTGTAAAAAAAACCAAAATACCCAAAAAAGGTACCGATTTTTTTAAAAAATATTATATTGCGATTGGCTGAAAGAATAATCGAAATCAGTGATGCAAAATCCTTTAGTAGGTTATAGGGGCATATACAGTCCATTGAAATGATTCTTACCTCATACTTAATTTGAGGATATATGTATGTCTGAGAAGGGTTTGAAAAATCGCTTGGGCTTACATTCAAACATCTGTTGTTTATTTGCGAATTTATACAATAGCGTCTGAAATGTTAATTTTGATTTTCACACTTCATCCTTCAACACCCAAATCTCCCGGTTTGACATTTCCTAAAGATGGCGGCCCTATCCAAAACTAGTCCCTTGGAGTGAATTACATTGATTATAGCTTATCAACCAAGTTTAAATATCACCTACACGTTACGGCTCCTTTTACAAATGTGAATACGTAGGCACATATATTTACCAGGTGAGGCTTTGTCCTTCGCAAGGACACTCAAATTGGTGAAGCAAAAGCTTTCCCAAGACAGTCGAACTAATGACCGTGTGTGCTACTACCCTAACGTAGTGGACATTCGAACAAGTTTGAAAACAGAAGCTACGCGGTCATCCACAATGAGCTCTTATATCATAAGGCCGGAAAACAGCAGTGAACATCTTTCAACTTAAAATCGGTCGACTTTTATTCTAAAATATCTTCTTGATTTAAGGAAGACTATTGAAATCAATGTTGTGAACACAAACGTCTGCAAACTTCGGCCTACATTTTAAAAATTTTATCCAGGGTCCTAGTAAGATTTTAATCATACGGATGCGCCGAGGATTAAGCGATTTTTACCCATCATGCAATGACTTCCACTTAGATTGCTTTTGCTTTCGAAGGCGGCATCCTTGGCCGAATAGTCACTCCCTAACGTTTCATGGCGTTTCTCTGGTGTAGCTCGGCAGCATAGCGCGACAAAAGCATCCGTTGGAAAGTCTTCGGGGCTACACCTAGAGCTTCTAGGAAAGTGAAGTCGACGAAGGTATGAGTTCGAAGTGGCAGTCCTATAGCTTCTGTACTGGCATATGGTGTCAGTGTCAGGAGGCGCGGTAGCGACTGGTTGTAGGGATTGCTATTGTTCGCACATCTGGAATTGTAGATCTTAAAAACAGCCGAAAAGACTGGAGGCGCCCTGTGCTACGAGAGTCATGAGTATTAATAGACCATTAATAACAACCGTAAGTCGCTTTTGTGCAAGGAGCCACAAATAATTTAAAGATATTGCGTTCGCGACGATTATTAGGAGTTAACCCTGTGAAACTACACTTTCCACGAGATATGCAGACAAAACTGTGGCTATTTTATGTATCTCTATTTCTTTTCAGCAAACGAACAAGTACCAATTTCAAAGACCGGCGTTAGGTTCGAAGCCTCTCTGGAGTAAGTGAAAGAGGGGCAATCCCTCCGCAAGGAGCTACTCCTGAACATTTTTGAACGGTCTGCTAGATCTTGAGGCAAAAGCCCCGGATCTTTCCGAAATGGCCAACACGTTGATTTTCTTAAATACATACAAACAAAACCTTTCCTAAATATTATTTTTTAAATAGAAAAATCAAGCTTTTTAAAGCAAGAACACCGGCGTACGCCGGCCCGCCTCTGGTATATAATAGAGCCTACGCCGCCGCCGCCGATAAATCGATCGGCGTAAACTTCTAATATATATGTAAAAAAACAAACACCTATAAGTAGTTTATTCGAATATCGGGAAAATGAAATCAGTTATCCCAAATTTTAACAAAGCATCTTCTCTTTTTCTCCAATTATGTTATTTCCCTTTTCATTGTTTCGAAGATTGTACATAAGTATTACAAAAATATATGTGGTTGCCATCAACGAGAAATTAATGTATTTAAAACAACCGATGGGGCCAAATAATGGTTTACATGTCCTCACCACACTATTTAATTACATATTGTTAGCGCCAATTTAAATATTATTTTATATGTACGTTTGCATGTGTAACTCAAGGTGTTGCATGTCACCCAACGCTTGTTTGTATGTATACACCAATGTGTGTATTAGAGGTTTACGCCGATCACTTTATCGGCGGCGGCGGCGTAGGCTCCTCACCGGCATACGCGGGTGTTCTTACTTTAAAAAGCTTGATTTTTCTATTTAAAAAAAGTATTTAGGTAAGGTTTTATTTGTATGTATTTAAGGAAATCAAAGTTTTTAAAAACTCCCAGATCGTTCAAAAATTCTCAGGAGTAGCTCATTACGGAGGGATTGTCCCTCGATCACTTACTCCAGAGAGGCTTCGAACCTAACCCCTGCCTTTGGAATTGGTACTGCTGCGTCTGCTGAAAAGAAATAGAGATACATAAAATGGTCACACTTTTGTCTGTATATCTCGTGCAAAGCGTATTTTCACCTGGGGTTAACTCCTAATAATCGTCGCTAACACAATTTCTTTAAATAATTTGTGGCTCCTTGGGGGTCACGCACAAAGGCGACTTACGGTTGCTATTCATGGTCTATTAATACTAATGGCTCTCGTGGTACAGGGCGCATCCAGTTTTTTCGAGCTACAATTCCCGATGATTAAGAGCTACAATTCCCGATGTGCGAACAGTAGCAATCCCGACCCCCGGTCGCTACGACGCATTCTGACCCTCACAATATGCCAGCACAGAAGCTATAGGACTGCGATTTCGAACTCATATGTACCTTCGTCGACGTCACATTCCTAGAAGCTCTAGGTGTAGTTCCGAAGACTCTCTAACGGATGTTTTTGTCGCGCTGTGCTGCCGAGCTACACCAGAGAAACACCTTGAAAACTTAGGGAGTAACTATTCGGCCAAGTGTGCCGCCCTCAAAATTATAAGCAGTCTAAGTGGATGTCATTGTGTAACTAATGGGTGAAAATCTTATAATCCTCGGCGCATCTACATAATTAAAATTTTACAAGGACCCTGGATACAATTGTTAAAACGTAGACCAAAGTTTGCAGACGTTTGTGTTCACAACATTGATTTCAATAGCCTTCGTTCAATCAACCCGATATTTTAGAATGGGTGACCGCGTAGCTTCATTTTTCAGACTAGTTCAACTGTCCACTACGTTAGGGTAGTAGCACACACGGTCATTATTTCGACTGTCTTGGGAAAGCTTTTGCTACGCCACTTTGAGTGTTCTTGCGAAGGACAAAGCCTCATCTGGTAAATATATGTGCCTACGTATTCACATTTGTAAAAGCAGCCGTAACACGTAGGTTATATTGAAACTTGGTTGGTAGGCTATAAACAATGTTATTCACTCCATGGAAATGTCAAACCGGAAGACTTAGGTTTTGAAGGATGAAGTGTGATAATCAAAATAAACATTTCAGACGCTATTGTATAGTTTCGCAAATAAACAACAGGTGTTTAAATGTAAGCCCAAGTGATCTTGCAAACCCTTCTCATACGTAGATATATCCTCAACTTAAGTATGAGCTAAAAATCATTTCAAATGAGTGTTTATGCCCCTAGAATCTACTAAAGGATTTTGCATCACTGATTTCGCTGATTCCTTCAGCCAATCGCAATGTAATTTTTTTTTTTAAATCGGCACCTTCCTTGGTAATTTGCTTTTTTAACAACTTGAGGACACTTTGAAAACATGTTCGCCTTGGGTCATTTTATTTGCATTGTTCATTATCAATTTTTTGAAAAAAATAAGCAAAGTGAGCATATAAATTTATTATAAAACTTTTCTTTTAGTGTTTTGTTTTAATAACTTGGTGAATTGGTGATGCAAAGTCCGTGTTAAGCTGACATCGAAAGCGCCTGTTTTTTTTAATAACTTATAAACAGTTAGAAAGAGCGAAATTTAACGCAATTAGTTTTTTATAAATGGCAATGATGCGCATCCGTTGATACCACTTTCGCCATATCCGACCAATTTTCGACATAAACAATAAATGGCCTAAACAGCCTTAAATGAGTAGAGAATATAGTACCGCACCGGACGCCGCCGCCGCGCCGATATTTTTGACATTCGGCGGCGGCGTGCGAAAAACGACTAAAATCGGCGGCGTCATCGGCGTTTATCGGCGGCGTATATCTCTAGTGTGTATATGTATAATAGTTAGGGAATGCTTGACTCATTTAATTTAACTTTATCTCATGTAGTGTATTAAGTTTTGTGATTATAGATGTGTATGTATGTATTTAAATAGTTTGCATGTTCGCACGATATTAAATAACATAAACAACAATTACCACTTGTGTTACGCTTGTTTGGTGTTAATAAAGCAATCTCTAATTCCTCTAAGGCAACTGAATAATTGAGTCATAGCTAAAATACTGATGTGCATATATGTATGTATGTATGTATGTAAGTTGTGTTGGTATTAACTCATTTGTCAATAAATATATTTATTCTGCTTGAAATGTGTATTTGCATTTAATATTTACTTCATTCGTCACACTAAATTTTTAATGAATTAATTACCCACAATCAAAATATTTTGTAATAAAATGTTTAATGCTTAAGCTATCTACTTTTCAAATTGAGGTAAATGAAAATTAATTGAGCATTGCAATATCTAATTTTTTTATTGTTAATACACATAAACATATATTGTCGATATATTTAAGGCAAGCCAATGTTGGTAATGATATAGAGTGATGTTTTATTGCTTTCGTTCAGTGCTATGAATATTACATTGTGTATATATGGGGTATTCTATCCCGACCCCTTGGCTGAAAGTTATTCTTCTTTTTCTAGCTTACGAAAGACGTTTTTCAGAATTTTTTCAAATTTTTTCATCCAACTCAAAAAAAGTTATGAATTTTTAAAAAAAAAAACCGTTTGCGTTTTCAAAATGCTATAACTTTTTCAAAAATTTACCGTTTGGGATTTTTTTTTTAAATAACTTTTTAAATGTACTTTTCGGAAAAAATACAAAAAAATTTTTAAAGTATTTTTTTTGTAATTTTTCAGTTTTTCGAGATTTTTCGAATTTCGCTTTTTTTTTTTTCTCATAAAAAACTTCAATCAATTCTGCAATCATCCCCACTAATCCCGGAGTGGGCCGATTTTTTTTTTTTATTTAATTGAAAAACAAAACTTTAAAAATTTGTTCGTATTTTTTCCGAAAAGTACATTTAAAAACTTATTTAAAAAAAAAAAAGATCCCAAACGGTCAATTTTTGAAAAAGTTATAGCATTTTGAAAACAAAAACGGTGTTTTTTTAAAAATTCATAACTTTTTTTGAGTTGGATGAAAAAATTTGAAAAAATTCTGAAAAACGTCTTTCGTAAGCTAGAAAAAGAAGAAAAACTTTCAGCCAATTCTAAAGTGGTCGGGTTCAAAATTGGTCGAAATGGGATGGAATACCCCATATGTACATGGCATATGTGATAACAAACTTCTGCCATGGCAAGGGATAACAACCTAAGTCTCCTTATAAAAGAAGCAGATTGCAAACTTTTATTCCTAAACAATTTGCAATCACCTTAGGCACATTAAGGTTATTAAAGCTGGTGGTGCTTAGTTGATGCAACGTTTTTGCTATATGAAAATAATATAAAATATATTAAAAAGTATTTTTTTATACCTTTCATGAAAATGAAATGGTATATTAACTTAGCCACGAATCTCAAAATTGTAAGTTCTTAAAGGAAAATAGATAGACCCACCAATAAGTATACCGAAATTATCAGGATGAAGAGCTGAGTTGATTTAGCAATATCCGTCTGTCTGTCTGTCTGTTTTTATGCAAACTAGTCCTTCAATGTTTTAGATATCTTGATAAGATTTGGTGAGCGGGCATATTTAGGTGTCCGATTAGACATTTGTCGGAACCGGTCGAATCGCACCACTATAGCATATATCCCCCATGCAATCGATTTTTCAGAAAAAGAGGATTTTTGTCATATCTTCCTCAATTTATCAGATTGAAGCTTCAAACGTCACCTTTGCACATATTGTTGTCTGAAAAAATTGATGAGATCGGTGGTATATATAGTATATATTTCCCAAAACCTATTTTTCAGATAAGAAGATTTTCGTAATTACTTCCACATTTTAACAGCTATAGGCTTCAAATTTTCTCGAATGCTTACGTTTATGTCACATATTGTTGAGATAAGTGATTCATGGTCATAGCTGTTTCATGCAGACCACAAAGTACCTACCTATTTTTATACTCAGCTGAGCAGAGCTCACAGAGTATATTAACTTTGTTCGCATAACGGTAATCCGTAACGGCATAAACTAATCGAGATAGATGTAGACTTCTATATATCAAAATGATATGGGTGAAAAAAGAAATTCATTTAGCCATGTCCGTCCGTCTGTAAATACGATAACTTGAGTAAATTTTGAGGTATCTTGATGATATTTGGTATGTAGATTCCTGGGCGCTCATCTCAGATTGCTGTTTAAAATGAACGAAATCGGACTACAACCACGCCCACTTTTTCGATATCGAAAATCTCGAAAAACCGAAAAAGTGCGATAATTCATTACCAAAGACGGATAAAGCGATGAAACTTGGTAGGTGCGTTGACCTTATGACGCAAAATAGAAAATTAGAAAAATTTTGGGCACCCTGGTCCACATTTTGGTCGATATCTCGAAAACGCCTTCACATATACAGCTAAGGGCTAATCCCTTTTAAAACACTCATTAATACTTTTAATTTGTTACCCATATCGTACAAACACATTCTAGAGTCACCCCTGGTCCACCCTTATTGCTATATATCGAAAAGACGTCCACCTATAGAACTAAGGCCCACTACATTTTAAATAATCATTAACACCTTTCATTTGATACACATGTCATAGAAACACATTCCAGGGTTACCCTAGGTTCATTTTGCTAAATGGTGATTTTCCTTTATTTTGTCTCCAAAGCTCTCAGCTGAGTATGTAATGTTCCGTTACACTCAAACTTAGCCTTCCTTAAGGCTCCATTACTGATACTTAGCATAGACTTGACTTGGCTTGCGAACTGTCACTTACAGTTCTGTTAAATGAACATTGCATGTTACTGATTACTCAAAAGTTAACTTGACTTAGAAATCTGTTGAATTTTGATTTTCTATGTAAGTTCTAAGTGACGTTTACATTTTGAGATGCCATTTGTTTGTTTCCATTTCATTTTGACATTTTGTCATTCAAATTGACATTTATTTAAAAATAAATTTCAACGCTGATTATGATGCCAGATTTTATGCGCCAAGTGGAGTATAATCGTGGCTAAGTTGCCAAGTTTACGCCAAGTCAAGTCAAGTCTATGCTAAGTATCAGTAATGGGGGCTTTACTTGTTTTTATGTTATATTTATCTTAACCCTTCGATCAGCGGTGAATAAATTCAACACATCTTAGCGTTGTCGTCTGGCCAGACGAAATTTTACACTTTGAACTTTATCCACAAATATTTAAATTTTTATTTAAATTTTGAAGAAAACTCGTCGCACATTGTGATAACTTTGAATTTTTATTGAAAGATTTTGAAATGAATTCGATCTATGAGGTTTTATAGACTTAAAAATATGTTCGCCTAGCCAGACGACAACGCTAAAAAGTGACATAATCAAATTTGGTACAAAAAAAAAGATAAAATAAAATCCACAAATATTTGAATTTTTACTAAAGTTTTGAAGAAACTCGTCGCACACTGTGACTACCCAGAAATAAGTTTGCATTTTTATTGATAAATTTTGAAATGAATACGAACAACGAGGCTATGTTCGTCTAGCCAGACGACAACGCTAAAATGTGACATAATCAACTTTGGTACAAAAAAACAGATAAAATAAAAAGAAAAAAATATCGATTTGAGAATTATTATAAAGACCGCCTCTAAACTTAAAAAGTCACTAAAGCTTTACATGATGGGGTGGGTAGCAGTAAAGGTATTCACGAAAATAAAGACTTCTCGTCCGGCCAGACGCCAGAATCTATCGGAGGGTTAAAAATGGCTTAGGTATGTATATTAGGGTGCGTCGATTTGTATGGACGAAAGCTAATCGATATCGCGCCACCGATTTTTCGATAGGATTTGGGCTCAGGAACAAAAATTTCCACTACGCGTACCCAAAAAAAAATGTTCGAGCCAGCGAAATTTAGTTTTTTTGACTTTTTTCGACTTTGATTTTTAAGGTTTTTTTCATGACCTACTAAAAAATGGAAATTTTTTTTCTGAACCCAAATCCTAACTATCGATGGCGCGATATCGGTTAATAAATCGACCCAGTCTAATGTACATACATCTGTTCACTATATATTTCATATCTTATACATCCGATTATTTGGATATTACGATTGGGATAAGAATATTCTTCAGCCCCATTCATTAAAAGTATGAAGTTTTCAGCACAACCGAAGACAGTCCCGTCCTTACTTGTTTTTGTTTAATTTAAGATTTAAATAATATTTCCTTTACCATATGCAGTGCTTTTTAAATTTTATATTGTACGGTTTTACCACATTTCTATTTCCAATTAGTGATGCAATTACCTGGAAAGAAGGAAAAACGTATAAATTAACAAATAAGGACGGGACTGTCTTCGGCTATGCCGAAGACTTCATACCTTTCATGAATGGGGCTGAACAATAATCTTATCCCGTTCGTAATCTCCGAATAATCGGATGTATAAGATAAGAAATATATAGTGAACAGATCTACATACCTTAACGATTTTTAAGATAAATATAAAATAAAAAACAGGTAGGTACTTTGTGTGAGGATGCAAAGTTTCAGGTTTTTTGTGGTCTGCGTGTAAAAACTATGACTACGAATCACGTATTTCAACAATATATGACGTAAACGCAACTATTTGATGAAATGTTATGAATTTTGAAGCTTCTAGCCGTAAAAAAGGGGCAAAAAAATACAGTTTATATGGGGTATATAATATATATACCACCGATCTCTATGATTTTTTCAGACAAAAATATATGCTATATACGTAAGCAATCGGTGAAATTTGAAGCCTCTAGCTCTTAAAATAGGGCAGTAATTACGAAAAGTTTCTTATCTGAACAATCGGTTGTGGGGGATATATACTATATATACGACCGATCTCATCAATTTTTTCAGGCAACAATATGTGCAATATACGAAAGTATATGGTGAAGTTTGAAGCTTCAATCTGTTAAATTGAGTAAGATATTACAAAAATCCCCTTTTTCTGAAAATTCGGTTGTATGAAGGATATATGCTATAGTGGTCCGATCCGGTCGGTTCCGACAAATGTCTAATCGGACACCCAAATACATCCGCTCACCAAATTTTATCAAGATATCTCAAAAATTGAGGGACTAGTTTGCATACAAACAGACAGACGGACATTGCTAAATAAACTCAGCTCTTTAACCTGATTATTTCGGTATACTTAATGGTGGGTCTATCTATTTTCCTTTAAGGACTTACAATTTTGGGTTTCGTGACGAAATTAATATACCATTTTATTTTCATGAAAGGTATAAAAATGTATTATTAAAGCTTAAAATAAATCTGTATCTGTTCACATACTAATTTCATAATGAAAATACTAATCTATTCTTTAAGCAATAAAAAAGTTTTAGTGCTATATTTTTTGGTGGGTGTCCCTCATAGAAATGAATAAATACAAGGCTCGATATAACTTCGAAGAAATTTGGGCCTTGGGCCGAGCTTCTCTTTCAATTTGCGTCGTACTGCTTAAATGTTTCCTACAAATTGGCGGGACCGGAGCTTCATGTTCTACGCCAACTCCGAACAACGTCTGCAGGGCAGGTGTTTTTTCACTGAGAAGCTTTGCATAACTTTTTTCTAATTGAAAACACTTGATTCTAAATTTCGGAAGCTACGTTTCCCGGAAATTGAACCCAGGATCTTCGATGTGGTAGGCGGAGCACGATACCATCGCACTCTTTACCTTTCTGGAAGTTTAAAAAAATTGTCCCAGCTGGTGCCCCATAGTACCAACAAAATTATATCCAGATGAAATTTCTTAATAATATAAAATTAACGAAAGGTAGAAATTTAGGCAGTTTTTGTTCTTAAATGACCTTTATGTTGGGTCGGTATTATCGTGAAAGTCAGTGCAGAAAACTTGAGTAAGGTCTTAAGCCAGAAAAGTATACATTGTATTTGAAAAATACACATATATATATTAATACAAATATTGCTGTCCATCGAAAGCTCTCAAGTCAACATGGTTCGAATGAGAGACCTGTGCTAACCACTCAGCTATCGGAGCATTTCATGATTGGTATAGGGCAAATCATATGCCTTTTTTCAGTTTTTGACATCAGCTAAATAAAGACTAAGTAAAGTTGCGGTGGATGAAATGTCATCCAGTGCTACTACGGTTAGGAAATTCAAAATCTACTCAGATAGCCAAGTGTCTATCAAAGCCTTGAATTCAACTATAGTGCGATCGAGGGTGGTCTGGGAGTGCCTGACCTCGCTTGCGATATACTGGAAACCCTATCCTGATGCAGCTGTATGGAGGATGATGAGGTGAATCATCGATTCAATTTATGCTTGAATGCCTAACTTTTGCCAGAACTAGGCGAAAATATTTTGCTTCCCACTCACTTGGATCTCCGGAGAAGAGTTTACAAAAACAAAGCAAATTTAAGTTGAAATTTCTTCCTTGTTAGGACTCTGTTGGTTGTATATATATTTGTATAATATTTGGTTGCATTTATATGAAATAATAATAAAATAAGGCGGCCGCCGTGGTGTGATGTTAGCGTGCTCCGCCATCCACGCCGAAGCTCCTGGGTTCACGCCCGGGGCAGTGTTTGACAAGCACTCCGAGCGTATTTCTGCCATGAAAAGCTCTCAGTGAAAACTCATCTGCCTTGCAGATGCCGATCGGGTTCAGCATAAAACAAGTAGGTCCCGTCCCGCCAATTTGTAGGAAAAATCTTGAGGAGCACGACGCAAATTGGAAGAGAAACTCGGTCTAAAGTCTCTCCGGAAGTTATCGCGCCTTACATGTTTTCATTTAAATCAATGCACAAAGAAAAAAAATAATAATTAAAAACAAAGAAAATTAAATAAGAATAAAAAATATAAGTAAAATAAAATGAAACCAGAAATTAGTTTAATTTAATTAATTTAAATTTATTTAAACTTATTTTAATTAAATCGATTTTTAATCGAAGAATTATCCGTTTGTCATCGAAAGCATATGCTTTCTTATCCTTCCAATAAATTTAAATTAATTTAATTTAACTAATTTCCGTGGTTTCATTTTATTTAATTTATTTCATTTTATTTTATTTTACTTATATTTTTTCTTTTCATTTAATTTTAAATGTTTTTTATTTCGGTTAATTAAATTTTATTAATTTTAATTATTATATGTTTTTGAAAACTTGTGGATTTTTTATCGGCGTGTTATCGATAGTGATCGATTTTGTTGTAAAAAATTTAAATTATATAAAATTGATTTGTTATCGATTACTTATCGGAGTGTTGCCCATTTGTTATCAGCATTTTATCGATTTCTCATCGGTTTGTTTTGAAACTTCAGTATAAAATCAATGACACACCTTTAACACTTCGATAGCAAGCCGATAAGATCTAATCAGAAGACAACGGCAAGTTGATAACAACATAGGAAGTTCCAAATCTTGTCGGTATCGTTTGTGCCCGATAACAAGCCGACGAAGCACTTACCAAAAAGCCCGAAACTATTTGTTTCTGGTAAAGACCTCTGTTGTGATTTAACTTCAACCCCTGGGAGAGCTCTTGTTAGCTTAAAAAAATAAGCTTACAGACGTACATTTGCAATAGAAAGGTTCAAACCCGTAGATTTCATAAGCCAAAAATTGTTTTTCGATTTGAAAAAAGTAAAACAGAAACATCAAAAATCATTTGCAAACTTTATTAGTTTACTTCCACTTTTTAAAATTTCGTTACTAAAAAAAGCTTGAATTAATCGTTAAACGAAACCAATTGAAACTACATGGTTTCGAAAATGTTTTCAACAAATCTTTCCATAAATGAGAATTTCAGAAGTTTTTAAAAGATTTGCATTTAAAATTGTCAAAATCTGAAATTTTCTTCAAATTTTTGGTTATTTCAAGTTTTTTAAAGCGGTTATTAAATTAGTTTACATAGAAATAAAGATATAACTGAAGTAATGTCATAATTAGAGATGGGAAAGGGGAAAATACCCAAATGGTAAATACCCGGTAAATTGGTTATATGTATATGGTAAAAATGGTATTTACCCAAAAGAAGGGTAAAAATAATGTTTTAGAAAATATGGGAAACAAACACATAAATTCAATTCAAAAATATACCCGATTTTGCGCTATCGTTTGAATTAGTTTTAATCTGTGGTCCAGCGTTTTTCAAAAATCTTTGCCCAATAATACATGTGTTGCAAAAATTTTAGTTTACCCAGCAAACATTTTGAGTCAAAAAAGAGTCAGAAAAATTTATAAATCGAAGCGTTTACAGTCGTAATGAGCTCAATATGAGGCAATGGTCTTCCTATATAACTTGACCCTAAATAAGACCCCGATAAAAATCCTAAAAGGCGTTTAAACAGCTCGTATTTACCCTGTACTGGAACTCTTTCCGGCATCATTATTATTATATTATGACACCTATTAAGCCTGTCAGCATATAGGCTTCGAATTACCAAGGCAAAGCGTGCCAGTTTTGCGGTAACATTACAAAATGTTCAAAATACTAACATTTTTAAGATTTTAGATGACTGCGGAGAAGCGGAAAAATGTCGATGCCAATACAAAAAGGGAATAGCAAGGGTAACAAGAGTGAACAAATGTAATTCATGTTTTATTGAAATTAAAAATTATCGTAACAAAAAATCAATATTTGTTCCAAACTTGCTTTGACAAATATATATATTTGATAAATAATAATTTTCTGATTCCTACATTTATTTTTTTATTGTGAACTCATTACGGATTCTTAAATTATGAGCGCCATGAGCATACCCACAACTCTGGAATCCAATATGGGTCCAAAATATGTGAAAAATATCAGCCTCAAAAATATTATCACCTAAGAGTCTGTTATGACTCAAATTTGATTACACTATGAACAGACGAAAACTATTACCATTAGTAATCTAGGCAGTTCCGGAATAAAAATTCAGAAATTTTTCTGCGATAATTTATTCTAAATAAAAATGTATTTCAATTTAAACTCATTTCATTTCTATCTCATCCTCATGGGAGTTTTATTACAGCAATTTTCTCCCCTGTATTTTCTGCTTCGGATATGTGTTAAAAATTCTTCATAGTAGCCCTGAAAAAGTGTCAAAATTAGCCGTATATGAGGCCAATAAGGCTCATAAATTATATCGGAAAGAGGCCTGTATAAGACCCATATTAGAAGCAAAGTATTACATGAGCCTGCTAGGAGTAATATCGTTTAAATCAGGCTCCTAATTAGTTTATAATGAGTGCAAAAGATCTAAAAATTTGACTTCTTTCGGACTAATTGTTGACCCTCTAAATTTGCTGGGTTATTTGTTTAAAATCAAAATAAAAATTGTTTAATTTTAAATGACGAGTAAATTTAGTTGCTGAATTGTAATTCAAAGCAGCCTCGACTCA
Source organism: Eurosta solidaginis (assembly GCF_040869045.1). Taxonomy (NCBI): domain Eukaryota; kingdom Metazoa; phylum Arthropoda; class Insecta; order Diptera; family Tephritidae; genus Eurosta; species Eurosta solidaginis. The sequence continues at coordinate 235,951,921 of NC_090322.1, forward strand.
AATGATTTTTAAATATATCAAATAAAAAACAAGTAAGGAAGTCTAAATTCGGGTGTAGCCGAACATTACATACTCAGCTGAAAGCTTTGGAGACAAAATAAGGGAAAATCACCATGTAGGAAAATGAACCTAGGGTAACCTTGGAATGTGTTTGTTGCACATGGGTATCAAATGAAAGGTATTAAATAGTATTTTAAAAGGGAGTGGGCCATAGTTCTATATGTGGACGCCATTTCGGGATATCGCCATAACGGTGAACCAGGGGTGACTCTAGAATATGTTTGTACGATATGGGTATCAAATTAAAAGGTATTAATAAGGGTTTTAAAAGGGAGTGGCCCTTAGTTGTATATGTGAAGGCGTTTTCGAGATATCGACCAAAATGTGAACCAGGGTGATCCAGAACATCATCTGTCGGGTACCTCTAATTTATTTATATATGTAATACCACGAACAGTATTCAAGATTCCAAGGGCTTTTGATTTCACCCTGCAGAACTTTTTCATTTTATTCTACTTAATATGGTAGGTGTCACACCCATTTTACAAAGTTTTTTTCTAAAGTTATATTTTGCGTCAATAAACCAATCCAATTACCATGTTTCATCCCTTTTTTCGTATTTGGTATAAAATTATGGCAATTTTTTCATTTTACGTAATATTCGATATAGAAAAAGTGGGCGTGGTAACAGTCGGATTTCGGCCATTTTTTATACCAAGATAAGGTGAGTTCAGATAAGTACGTGAACTAAGTTTAGTAAAGATATATCGATTTTTGCTCAAGTTATCGTGTTAAGGGCGGAGTGGAAGGACAAACGGTCGACTGTGTATAAAAACTGGGCGTGGCTTCAACCGATTTACCCCATTTTCTCAGAAAACAGTTGCCATCATAGAATCTATGCCCCTACCAAATTTCACAAGGATTGGTAAATTTTTGTTCGACTTATGGCATTAAAAGTATCCTAGACAAATTAAATGAAAAAGGGCGGAGTCACGCCTATTTTGGAATTTGCTTTTATTTTTGTATTTTGTTGCCCCACATCATTACTGGAGTTAAATGTTGACATAATTTACTAATATACTGTAAAGATATTCAATTTTTTGTTAAAATCTGACTTCTAAATTTTTTTTTAAGCGGGCGTGTTCGTCATCCGAATAGGAGTAACGTTGCTGCCAAATTTCGTTATGATATCTTCAACGACTGCCAAATTACAGCTTGCAAAACTTTTAAATTACCTTCTTTTAAAAGTGGGCGGTGCCACGCCCATTGTCTAAAATTTTACTAGTTTTATATTCTGCGTCATAAGGTCAACCCATCTACCAAGTTTCATCGCTTTATCCGTCTTTGGTAATGAATTATCGCGCTTTTTTGGTTTTTTGAAATTTTCGATATCGAAAAAGTGGGCGTGGTTATAGTCCGATTTCGTTCATTTTAAATAGCGATCTGAGATGAGTGCCAAGAAACCTACATACTAAATTTCATCAAGATACCTCAAAAGTTACTCAAGTTATCGTGTTAAAGGACAGACGGACGGACGGACGGACATGGCTCATGGAAGTCCATATCTATCTCGATTCCTTTATACCTGTACAACCAACCGTTATCCAATCAAAGTTAATATACTTTGTGTGCAAAGCACGCTGAGTATAATAACTGCAATTAAACGTCACATCAATGAGTCATGTGCAATTCTATTTACATACATGCGACGTATATGGAATTTTCGCAATTAATTTATGTTTATAATAATTTAACTTAAATTAATGCGTTTGTTTAATTTAGTTTTTCTTTTCAACGATTTGCAACATTTTAATGAGTTTATAATTAATTTTTAAACGCAGTGGCAGTTTTGCGCTCAATCAAAAACCAACTCAAATACAATGACAACAACAACAAAAGCAAAACGTGTGAATTCAGCATAGCTCCACTTGTCAAAATGATAAAATACTTGAGTGCGCATTGAATGAGTGACTGAAAAGTGCTTGAAATAATTATGCACTAACTGCTGAAATGTGTTTAGCTTAAGAGTCTCAAAGCTATAAGATAAAATAAAAAAACAAGAAGGACGGGACTGTCTTCGGCTGTGCCGAAGACTGCATACCTCTCATGAATGGGGCTGAACAATAATCTTATCCCGTTCGTAATCTCCAAATAATCAGGTGTACAAGATAAGAAATATATAGTGAACAGATGTACATACCTAAACGATTTTTAATATAAATATAAAGTAAAAAATGGCAAAAAAACCCTTATCTGAACGGTCGGTTGTATGGGATATATATTATATATAGCTCCGATCGAAATGTTCTATGATATATTAGAATAAATATCACCAAGTTTAACGTTTTTATATTGGAAATTAAGGGAGAAATTGCCAAAAATCTTTCTATCTGAACGATCGGTTGTATGGGATATATATTATATATAGCTCCGATCGAAATGATTTTTTCATGAAATCTTCTATAATATATTAGAATAAATATCACCAAGTTTAACGTTTTTATATTGGAAATTAAGGGAGAAATGGCTAAAAATCTTTCTATCTCAACGATCGGTTGTATGGGATATATATTATATATAGCTCCGATCGAAATGATTTTTTCATGAAATCTTCTATGATATATTAGAATAAATATCACAAAGTTTAACGTTTTTATATTGGAAATTAAAGGAGAAATGGCTAAAAATCTTTCTATCTCAACGATCGGTTGTATTGGATATATATTATATATAGCTCCGATCGAAATAATTTTTTCATGAAATCTTCTATGATATATTAGAATAAATATCACCAAGTTTAACGTTTTTATATTGGAAATCAAGGGAGAAATTGCCAAAAATCTTTCTATCTGAACGATCGGTTGTATGGGATATATACTATATATAGCTCCGATCAAAGTGATTTTGTCAGAAACTCTTCCATGATATATTAAAATATATATGACCGAGTTTCACGTTTATACTTTCTAAATTAAGGGAGAAATGGCTAAAAATCTTTCTATCTGAAAGATCGGTTGTATGGGATATAACTATATATAGCTCCGATCAAAGTTATTTTTTCAGGATATCTTCTATGATATATTAGAATATATATCACCGAGTTTCACGTTTATACTTTCTAAATTGCGACAGGAATGACCAAAATCGTCTTATCTGAACGATCGGTTGTATGGGAGATATATGTTATAGTGGTCCGATCCTACCGGATCCGACAAATGTGTAATATAATACAAAAATACATCCTTGTGCCAAATTTCATTGAGATATCTCAAAATTTGAGAGACTAGTTTGCGTTCAAACAGACAGACGGCCGGACCGACGGGCAGACGGACATGGCTATATCAACTCAGTTCGTCGCCCTGATCAATTCGGTATACTTAATGGTGAGTCTATCTTCTATATATCATGTTCATGAAAGGTATAATAAAAACCAATACATGTGTGCTTAGCTGCAGCAAAGTTCTTTCCACCGCAAAATTTGGCATCATAATTAAGAACAAATAAATGCAAGATTGGTAGCAAAGTTGACTCGCCTGCGACAGTAACTCATTTGCGCAAATGTACTGGAAATATTATTTTTACAATTAATTCTATATATACATGTATGTAGATATTTAAATTTGTATTGTATTTGCTAATAAATAAATTTGTTATATTTTTTATTATAAATTTCTTGTATGTATGTATGCCTTGAAAGGTGTGTCCATTATGATTATGCGCATTCGCACCAACTGTGCACCGAAGCATGCCATTTAATGGCGAACTTTTCATACTTTTATTGTTGTTGTTCTTGTGCAATCAAAACGCACATTACTGTTGCACATTGTTTGACTGTTGTTCAATTAATTACGGAACAAATTGTTTGCGAATATAAATATGCAAATAATGAGAAAAATCCTTGTATTTGCACAAACAATTTGCATATGGAATAAAATTAAGAATAATGACCAAAGTCAAATTAAAATTGTATTGCAATTATACCCGTGGTTGCGTTATTTTAAACCTCGAAAACATTTTGCTTTGTTTTGCAATTTTTGGTTTGGTGACTGAACTGCGCAGTGCGTGTGATGCGCATGCTAATTGCACAAATTCATGCAGCTATATTTGGTATTAGTAATTGCTATTTTGTTTTTTTCTGTTAGAGTTTTTTTATGTAGGTATTGTCGATATAACCTTGACCTTGACTAAAATGTGTTTGGGTGCACCGCCCGTGATTGCGAGTCATACGTCATAATGGTAATGATGAGGAGACTTTCTTACTTTTCAATTGCTTACTTTATCTAGACTAGAAGTTTTTTTGGTAAAAGTACATCTCAGATGGATTTCTTGTAATATATTACTAAGGATAAGTACCAAAAAGATTGATTTACTTCCTTTTGTTGATTTTCCGTAGGGTGGATAGTTAATGAGTTTTCAAAAATGGCCCTGAAGATGACACAAATCTAACCAAATTTGAAAAGGATGTCGCGCAATCGCTCCAATGTACATCATGAATATTTTTTATTTATCTTAAGCGTATAAACCATAAAGTCAGGATCGATTTGAACCTAATTTTGAGTCCAAGCTTGGTTTTTGTTTTTGCGCTAGGTTAAGATCCAGTTCGAGCTCGCCTACTACACCGAAAATTGAATTAAAACAAGTAAGGAAGGCTAATTTCGGGTGTAACGAACATTACATACTCAGCTGAGAGCTTTGGAGATAAACTAAGGGAAAATAACCATGTAGGAAAATGAACCTAGGGTAACCCTGCAATGTGTTTGTACGATATGGGTATCAAATGGAAAGTATTAAAAAGTATTTTAGAAGGGAGTGATCCCTAGTTCTATAGGTGGACGCCTTTAAACGATATCGCCATAAAGGTGGACCAGGGGTGACTCTTTAATGGGTTTGTACGATATGGGTATCAAATTAAAGGTATTAATGAGGGTTTTAAAAGGGAGTGTCCCTAAGTTGTATATGTGAAGGCGTTTTCGAGATATTGACAAAAATGTGGACAAGGGTGACCCAGAACACCTTCTATCGGGTACCGCTAATTTATTTATATATGTAATGCCACGAACAGTATTCCTGCCATGATTCCAAGGACTTTTGATTTCGCCCTGCAATGGGCGTGGTAATAGTCGGATTTCGCCCATTTTTATTACCTTCAGCCATTTTCACAGAAAACAATTTTCGCCATAGAAGCTATGCCCTTACAAAATTTCACAAGGATTGGCACATTTTTGTTCGACTTATGGCATTAAAAATATTCTAGACAAATTAAATGAAAAAGGGCGGAGCCACGCCCATTTTTAAATTTTCTTTTATTTTTGTATTTTGTTGCACCATATCATTAGTGGAGTTGAATGTTGACATAATTTACGTATATACTATAATGATATTAAATTTTTTGTCAAAGTTTGACTTTTAAAACTTTTTTTTAAAGTGGGCGTGTTCGTCGAACGATTTCGCAAATTTTTATTTAGGAGTAACGTTTCTGCCAAATTTCATCATGATATCCTCAACGACTGCCAAATTACAGCTTGCAAAACTTTTAAATTACCTTCTTTCAAAAGTGGGCGGTGCCACGCCCATTGTACAAAATTTTACGAATTTTCTATTCTGCATCATACGTTCAACCCACCTACCAAGTTTCATCGCTTTATCCGTCTTTGGTAATGAATAATCGCACTTTTTCGGTTTTTCGGTTTTTCGAAATTTTCGATATCGAAAAAGTGGGCGTGGTTATAGTCCGATTTCTTTAATTTTAAATAGAGATCTCAGATGAGTGCCTAGGAACGTACATCCCAACTTTCATTTAGACACCTCAAAATTTACTCAAGTTATCGTGTTTAGGGAAAGACGGACGGACGGACGGAGATGGATAAATGAATTTCTTTTTTCGCCCAGATCAATTTAATATATCGAAGTATATATCCATCTCGATTAGTTTATGACATTACGCGGTACCGTTATGCCAACAAAGTTAATATACTCTGTGGGCTCTGCTCAGCTGAGTATAAAAAGAATGTCTAATCGAGGTGGGCCCTCGTGAGGGGCCATTATATTTACCCCATAAAAAGTTTCTTAGCGAAACCTCATCTGCTTGTAGATGCCGTTCGGGGTGGGCATAAAACATGTAGGTGCTAAAACAATCTACTCGGATGTATATCTCACCCTGTATTTATTTCTAATATTAATAGCCATTTCCAGTTGTTGTTATATAATTAATTGCTATAAACACATTTCGAGCATATTTCACTTGTTTATGACCACGTCGACAATTGAGATCCGCGATTGGAGAAGATGTGTATTGCGCTTAATGAATATTTGAACTTTCTAGTTCTAGTGACGATTTCGGTTACTATCCTGTGTTGGTGCCAGTATAGCTTCCAGTTTCAGCTGTTTCTTTAGTTTCAAATTTCTGTCACAATTTCAGCTCTCAATTCATATTCACTTTTTCGTTATTACTTTTGGCTCCCCTTTAAACTTTGTTTCATTTTCGCCTCTAATTCCCATTCCCTTTCTATTTTCGTATCCGGTTTATTCTCCGTTTGCTGGATCAGTATTGTATCTGTGATTTACTTCCTGTTCTGGTTCCTATTTATTTGTATCCGCTTTTCAATTTCGGTTTAGGTTTCACTTCCAGTTTCTGTTCCCGTCTGTGTGTTTGTTTAGGATTCGTTTCATTTTCAGTTATTCGCTGGGCTTAATGTAAGATTTGTATCCGGTTTCGTTTGTGTTTTCGATCGCGGCCTTAGTGTTATTCAAGAGGTTGATAAGCGCAATACTAAGTTTTATAGCTTACGAGCCTCCGCAACCCAATTGTCAACCTCATCTAGGCGAGGAGAATCCTGTTACAAATATAAATGTGTCATACACATACTTAGCCGGCGAGGCTCTAATGACCCCAAGTTCCTCAAGAAACTAGGGGTTGGGGGCGGTATAGCTTAGAAGGTTTAATGTGGTCATATTAATCGTTCTCGAAATGGTCGGGCTAGTACCTTGATGGTGCTTTGTTACCGGAAAGTATGAGATCTATATCCGACAAAGGACCATCAGCATCGATAACGCTCCTTGAAACATTCGGGGAAAGTCTTAAATATACAACAACAACATACTGGCCTAAGTCATGCGCTTTAGCTTTCATTTCATTTTCTGTTCCGCTTTGATTTTCGATTGTCCATTGTCTCTGATTTTACTCTGCTTCTAGCTAGTTTCCCTTCGCGCTCCCAGTTCCCTCTCCAGTTCTAGTTTTGTATTCTCTTTCATTCCTACTTTCACCTTCAGTCTCGTAACACCTGTTCCGATTAGTTTTTTAACTCTGCTTTTTGGTGTAAGTTCCGGTTTTATTTCTATTTTCGGTTCGGGTTTTGGTGCTCTTTTCATATCAGTTATCGTTGCTGTTTAGCTCAGTTTGTTTAGTACTTTTCATTCCGATCTCGTTTCTAGCTTCGGTTTGGAGTTCGCCTCTGGTTTCTCATTTCTTCTAGCTCCCAGTTTTATTAATAGTCCTTGGTTTGAATTCATTTTTGGTGTTAGTTCCACTTTTCATTTTTCCAAGCCAGTTCTTTTTAAAGTTTCTTCTTGGATTATGGTCACAGTTAAAGTTACAATCTTGAATTCGATTTCTGTTACGGTTTTTTGTTCGATTCTCTTCCATTTTCTATGCTGGCTACTGTTCCAATTTCGGTTACGGTTTCAGTTTTCCGATTTAGCTTTCACATCCTAGCCCAGTTTAGGTTTCCTTTCCTTTCTGAGACACATTCTGGTTTTACTTGTAGTTCTGGGTTTGGATTCAGTTTTATTGTTGCTACTTTTTACCATTCTGATTCCCCTTCCCGCTTCTTTTCGTACGACCGAACGGTTACTGTTCTAGTTCTTAACACGACTTGAGTTCCGGTGCCAGATTCGATTCTCTTCCGTGTTCGGTTTCAGTTACCGTAAAAGCTTCAAATGTGGTTTAAGTTTCGGTTATAATTTCAGTTTCGGTTTCGTTCCCAGTTTTGAACCTGACTCCTACTCTTACTCCTGTTTCGGTTCCTTTCCCATTTTTAATCACAATTGCAGCTTCTTTTTCGGTTACGATTATAGTTCCGGTCCCAATTTGCGCTAGAGGTTCACTTTTGGCAATCTTTCGACTCCCATGTTAGCTTTGTTTAAATTTGGTGGTCCGTTGTTATTGGATTTCTACTTTTTTAATTTTTATGATGGTTTCAGTTTCATTTCGCAATACCACCTAAAGCGTTTTGCGTTGAGGCTTCAGAAATAAAACTAAAAAGCACCTTTTTTGAGCCGCAGGTATGACATGCGAATCTTTAATATATACAAAAGAAAGTTCTGAGGCTAGCTTTTAGAGGTTCTGTTAGTCCTTGCAGTAAAACTTTCAGTCCTAAAAAGTAATTACGATAGCTTTCTTAAAAGAGCTGTCCATAAGGATGCACTTTTCAATCCCGACATTCATAATGCCGACCATTTCTAGGAATTTCTACAAGGCACAGTCCATACGGACCAAAATTCATACAACCAAATTGCGTCCAGATAATACCGAGACAATAAGATAACTCTAAAATACACAATCTCGAAGGTTCAGAATTGAATTGGTCGTGTCCTGATAATTATTGCTCGAGAGTTGATGGTGCTTGGTTTATGAATCTCGGAATTTTGTTAGTCGTGAATATGTCACACACAGTCAAATTCTGTAGAGTATTTGTCAGGATTTTGTGGCCGCATTTTATCTAGTCGGGATTATGTGTATGTTGGTATAATATTTTACACAGAAACAAATTCGAGGAAGTTTTAATTTAAATTTGACTCTCGGAAACATTTCGAAAAGTTTTAAATATAGTCAGAGAAATAATTTTCTGTATTAACCGCAAACTGATATCTACTGCTTGTATCGTCAAGGTATAATTGTTTGGAAAGACTGCATTTAGGAAGCTCTTAATAAACGATCATCTTAAATCATCATTATCATTAAAACAAGCACTGATATTCCCATCAAACTGTACAGAAAAACTTAATAGCTTCAGCTGGATGTTCAAAACATACGATGAAAGTTATAGGTAAGAAAACTGAGAGAAAAATTAATGACATGTCTATAATGACACCATCCATCTTAACTATTAGCTTAGACCATTCTACAAATTCGAATCCATGCCGCCACATTAATCTTCATATATGACGAAAATTAATTGTTTTTTTTTTTTTAACTTTCACATGGTTTGGATAATCAGCTAATCGGTCTGCTATTGAATAGCCAAACGATCGAAACTCAAAACAAAGGCAACCAAAATAAACAAAAATCTATGAAATGAGTGTAAATTGTGAGTGATTGCGCGTGAATAATTGATCGCTTTGCTTTTTAACCTTTGTGTGCATACTGAGCAGAGCTCACAGAGTATATTAATTTTGTTCGCATAACGGTAATCCATAACGGCATAAACTAATCGAGATAGACATAGACTTCTATATATTGTGATGAATATTAGCACCACTAAGGTATACTATCATCTCTAAGCCGATACTAAGCAGTCATTGGTATCTACATACACAAATCAATCATTATGTCTACACATATGTACATACAGCAGCGGAGGGATACAAAAGCATGCAATCACCAGCAAAGCAGTTCTCACACATACACATGCATATATCTGAGATGCTCACAAAAGTATGCAATCATCGGTGAAGGTGTCACTCACATATACACGCGCATATGAGAAGCTATAAACCTGCATCTGTAGTTTATAGCTGGTGAGTTTATAGCGGGTAAACAAGTAGTAAATTCTAGAAGAAGAAACACCTAGAAGTATGCGAATGAGGAAACTGAAGAGTATAAAAGCAGCACCAGCTGAGGCATGAGCAATCAGTTTGATTTAATCACGCTATTGGTTGTGAAGTGTTATAGTCAAGTACTTTCAAGTAGTCTAATAAAGACCATTTTTGCATTACTGAATATCGAAGTTATTTATTCAACAGTTTAGTGATTTGAACGTTAGGAGAAGATTTGGAATAAGCGAAGGTTCCCTAAATTCGTTACAATATCAAAATGATCTGGGCGAAAAAAGAAATTCATTTAGCCATGGCCGTCTGCCCGTAAACACGGTAACTTGAGTAAGTTTTGAGATATCTTAATGAAATTTTGTATGTAGCTTTCTGGGCGTTCATCTCATATCGCTATTTAAAATTAACGAAATCGGACTATAACCACGCCCACTTTTTCGATATCGAAAATTTCGAAAAACCGAAAAAGTGCGATAATTCATTGCCAAAGACGGCTAAAACGATAAAACTGGGTAGGTGGGTTGACAATATGACGCAAAATAGAAAACTAGTAAAATTGTGGACAACGGGCGTGGCACCGCCCACCTTTAAAAGAAGGTAATTTAAAACTTTTGCAAGCTGTAATTTGGCAGTCGTTGAAGATATCATGATGAAATTTCGCGGGAACGTTACACCTATAACTATATGTGCGCTGTCTAAGCTTTGGTGATTAGCCAGGCGAATAGTTTTTTGTTATTATTTGTTATGTTATTATATTTGTTATGTTTTTTAAACATGCGCTAAATAAAAATTAACAAATTTGGATAGTGAACACACCCACTTTAAAAAAATTTTTTAAAAGTCAAATTTTAACAAAAATTTAATATCTTTACAGTATATAAGTAAATTATGCAATATTCAACTCCAGTAATGATATAGTGCGATAAATACAAAAATAAAAGAAAATTTCAAAATGGGCGTGGCTCCGCCCTTCTACATTTAATTTGTCTAGAATATTTTTAGTGCCATAAGTCGAACAAAATTTACCAATCCTTGTGAAATTCGGTAGGGGCATAGATTCTATGACAATAACTGTTTTCTGTGAAAATGGGCGCAATCGGTTGAAGCCACGCCCAGTTTTTATACACAGTCGACCGTCTGTCCTTCCGCTCGGCCGTTACTAAACTTAGTGCACGTACACCCGAACTTAGGCTTCCTTACTTGTTTTGTTTGTTTTGTGTTATATTGGAATGACAAAATGAATCAAAAAATATTGCAAACTTTTAAAATGATTCAGTAAGTGCCAAAGATTTGGTTGAATGCCGCGTAATTTATGCTTACAGATATTTACATTTGTTTTAACATTAAAACAGGCACACGGTATGCTCCTTTGATTATGTTACTAATGCTATGTTCATACTATTCTGACTGGACACGGCCTTCTGGCTTCACATGCCGTTAAATTAGGCTTGGCCAGTGATAGCAGATGCAGGAATCGCGGGTTGGACTGGGTAACGATCGAACACGTTTTGTGCTCGTGCTCTTTGCTTGCCAGGCTTAGAAACCAGCTATTAGGGGTGATACAGCAGTCAGATCTGGAAGTAGCAAGTCGCATAGGTCCTAGAAAGCTTTTAGCATTTGTCAAGAGAACGGAGTTATTTTATACCATGGGTCCTGGTTTTTGATTGAGGTTTTCATTTTGGTTGTTAAACAAACTTCTATGGCCACTAGGGACTCATTCAGTCTATGTGAGGTCCTCATCGACCGGCCAGTTCAACCTAACCTATTTTCACTATTATTGCTGTGACTGAGTCTAACAAAATTAAAGCATTACATTTATTACTCCAGTACACAGATTTAATCTTTATGTAATTTAAACGTAGCATTTTATTCTTAATATACAAACACTAGTAACATTGCCTTATTTCTTATTTAATACGTAAATTATGTTAAAATTGATATGAATGCCAAAATTAATGTAGTGCGAACATAATATAAGACTCGAATAGCAAAGTCACGCCACATGCGGTATATTTCAAAAGTTATAAAATACCACAGAAAATGTAAGTAAGCGTAAAAAATTACACAAATGCGGTTAACAATCAAATATGATAAATGGGCTACCTTACGCCCCTTTCACTCAAAAATTAAATATTTGTTTATATGTTTTTTTTTTTTTTCATTACTTGTATAACAGAGTTGATTTTATGTAACGAATAGAAGCAAAGGAATCGATTGGCAAATATCATACACACTCACACATTTATATGCAAGTGGGCGTTCATGTAACCAATCCTTTGAAAAGCAGAGTATTATCTGGTATTTTCTGGGAGTAAGGATACCTTGATTCTTCTTTGCTTCTTTAAAAATACGATGGGCTGATCTCCGAGCAGAGCAATTAGAAAGCAATGGTAGAGAGATAAGGTGGTAGCAGAGTCTACAACAATGTGTTGGAGCTTATTTTCCACTTTATTTTTAGTTGTGGCTGAAAATGAGCTAATATAAGGCCTTGTCTCTATGGGCTACACAAGCGTTATTTAAGCTCATTTGAACTCCATTTCCAGTCTCACTTACATATCTACTTCCACCCCTAGTCCCACTCTTACTCTCTTACTTCCAGTTGCAATACCATTTTCGCTCACTCCATCCCTTTCATCTTAATTTCCTCATACAGGGAACGTCTATACCAAATATTGAATACATAATTCACCTGACCAACCAGTTTCAATATTTTCGTTTTAATAAAATATTATGAAACAACCGCAGGTACAATTTGAAAAATCGTGTTAGTTTTTTTTTATATTAACATTCCTCCCTACGATTCTCCTTATAACCTCCCAGTAAAAAAGAGGCATTTTTCATCTTGAAGTTTCTGCAAACAAAAGTGTTTATATCTTCTGCCTCTCCTTCCTCCTCTCCGTATTTGATCTCTGGCGGGGAGGGTCTTTCACTTTTCCGATTTTTCTTTTTTACTTCCTACCCCCATTCCTCTCTCTGGCCACTTCCCCGAATAAAAGTTATTCAAATATTAAACTTGTTAATATACATATATAAAGATAACAGGTTCCATGTCCCATAGCATATTTGATTCATGTCAGCAATTTTGTACCGTGTTCGATACGTACGTGTCTTATACATGAGCAACCCTAGATATACCTTATACTATGGAAATTACTTAAAATTAGCGAGCTATTTCTGTTGTTCGTATGGCACGTGGCTGTAGACTGTGTAAAATGTAAACTTAACAAAAACTTAAAAAACAATTAGGTGATTTTCAAATACTTCCTAAAAATTCGCCAAAATTTTTTTTTTTTTTTTTGTATATTTTTAACTGAGCAGAGCTCACATAGTATATTAGTTTTGTTCGCATAACGGTACCCCGTAACGGTATAAACTAATCGAGATAGATATAGACTTCTATATATCAAAATGATCTGGGCGAAAAAAGAAATTCATTTAGCCATGTCCGTCCGTCCGTCCATAAACACGATACCTTGAGTAAATTTTGAAGTAACTTAATGAAATTTGGTATGTAAGTTTCTGGGCACTCACCTCAGGCCGCTATTTAAAATAAACCAAATCGGACTATAACCACGCCCACTTTTTTGATATCTAAAATTTTGAAAAAACAAAAAAACTGCGATAATTCATTACCATAGTCGGATAAAGCGATTAAACTTAGTAGCTGGGTTGACCTTATAACGCAGAATAGAAAATTAGTAAAATCTTGGACAATGGGCGTGGCACCGCCCACTTCTAAAAGAAGGTAATTTAAAAGTTTTGCAAGCTGTAATTTGGCAGTCGTTGAAGATATCATGATGAAATTTTGCACGAACTTTACTCGTATTAATATATGTGTTCTAAATAAAAATTAGCATAATCGGATGACGAACACACCCACTTTTTAAAAAAAATTGTTTTAGTCAAATTTTAACAAAAAATTTAATATATTTACAGGATATAAGTAAATTATGTCAACATTCAACTCCAGTAATGATATAGTGCAACAAAATACAAAAATAGAAGAAAATTTCAAAATGGGCGTGGCTCCGCCCTTTTTCATTTAATTTGCCTAGAATACTTTTAATGCCATAAGTCGGACAAAAATTTACCAATCCTTTTGAAATTTGGTAAGGGTATAGCTTCTATTACGTTAACTGTTTTCTGTGAAAATGGGCGAAATCGGTTAAAGCCACGCCCAGTTTTATACACAGTCGACCGTCTGTCCTTCCGCGTGACCGTTAGCACGATAACTTGAGCAAAAAGCGATATATCTTTCCTAAGCTTAGTTCACGTACTTATCCGAACTCACTTTATCTGGGTATAAAAAAATTGCCGAAATCCGACTATAACCACGTCCACTTTTTCGATATCGAAAATTTCGAAAACTAAAAAAATGCCATAATTCTATACCAAATTCGAAAAAAGGGATGAAACATGGTAATTGGATTGGTTTTTTGACACAAAATATAACTTTAGAAAAACCTTTGTAAAATGGGTCTGACACCTACCATATTAAGTAGAAGAAAATGAAAAAGTTTTGCAGGGCGAAATCAAAAGCCCTTGGAATCATGGCAGGAATACTGTTCGTGGTACGACATATATAAATAAATTATCGGTACCCGACAGAAGATGTTCTGGGTCACCCTGGTCCACATTTTGGTCGATATCTCGAAAACGCCTTCACATATACAACTAAGGGCCACTCCCTTTTAAAGTTCACATTAAAACCTTTAATTTGATACCCATTACGTACAAACACATTGTAGAGTCCCCCTGGTCCACCTTTATGGCGATATCTCGAAAAGGCGTCCACTTATAGACCTAAGGACCACTCCCTTTTAAAGTACTCATTAACACCTCTCATTTGATACCCATGTCATACAGACACATTCCAGGGTTACCGTAGTTCATTTTCCTACATGGTGATTTTTAGTATTACCATTTGTATGTATCCATGAAAAAGACAATTTTGTCTCTCAGCTGAGTATGCAATGTTCGGTTACACCGTTCGTTACTTGTTACTATTATCTTTAAAAACCTTATACCTTCAATATTTGTTCCAACACAATAACGAACCTTGAAAAAAGTCGTTGAGCGTGGAGCACTTCACGGATATTGTTATATCTCCGTTTTGAGGAATCTTTTAACTACCTCATTACCATAAAACCCTTACAAGGGAGTAAGGAAAAATAAGAGGCTATTTGCTGAATACACGGTCCCATACCTGAATTTGACCTTCCCGCCGATAAGTCTTATGGGGTACATCAAACCACTTCGATAGACTAAAATAGCATATCACCTCGAACAAGGGAACGAGACTGAATGGCCTTAAACAAACCGTTACAAAGTTTTTCTGTTTTCTAGTCATCTTTTAATCTTTTCTCCATCCCAACGTCTCGGACAATGAGAGTGAGTAAATACAACAGAGCTTTTATATCCTCAAAATTGCCCCGGAAAAATTTCTTGCTGAAACTGGTAAACTGAAGCCCAAAAACGCCCTTGAATTTTACTTTATGATTGCAGGATGATTGCAAAAGCTTTTGAAAAATACCATGCTACTTTTAACTTTCTGAACTAAAATTGTATTATTCTGAACTTTAATTAGATACTTTGAACTTGCATTTTAAATTTCTGAAATTGAGCCGTAATTTTCTGAGTTTGGATTTTGATTTGGAGTTTCCAAACTGAAATTGGAAACTCCGAGTTTGAAAATCGATTTTCTGAATTTGAGTTGTAACTTTCTGAATTTAAGAGAGAGAGATTCCGAACTTAAGTTTAAATTTTCTGAACTTGAATTGTAATTTTATGAACTTAAATTGAGAAAAGGAAATTCTTGTAACTATCTGAATTTGAATTGCAATTTTCTGAACATGATTTGGAATTTCTGAACTTGGCATGTATTTTTTGTTTTAATTTGATTTGAATCTCTAAATTTTACTTGCAAATTGCTGAACTTGAGCTGTATCCTTCTGAATTTAAATTGAAATTTCCAAACTTCAGTTGCAATTTTTTAACTCAAATTCTGAACTTGAATTGTAATTTTCTAGATATGGATCGTATCTTTCTGAACTAATATTGGAAAAGATGTAGAAGGTATCGGAAATTATTATGATTGCAAGTCCATATAATCTGACGAAGTTACCTCTAACAGATCGATCTCGTTGTCGCCGATAATGACAAAACTACTATTAGGCACGCCTTCGGCAAGGTCTGGCACGCCGGTCTCTTGCTTAAGCTCAAAAAATTGCTATCAAGTCATTATTGACAGTAACACCATAGACCGAAGCCGCCACGTCGTAACCTACCCGCAAAAAAAACATTCCCACAAACTCTGCTTACTGTTGCTAGATCAGGAACCCTTTATATAGACTAGAGCTCGAACCTTTCTTATTGAAATGTTTAATCGCTGTTTCAGCTAAAACTCATGTTGTTGTCATTATAATTGCAAAGCACTCTTCGAAGATTGTTGTGAATAATGGGCAATCCTTTACCAGATATGAATCCGGTGCCCTTAAACCTTCATGAATGCCTTACCCCGAGAATATTCTGAAAATATCCTGAATGCCTCAGCCCGATGGAGCTGATTAAATTAATCCATTATCCCCATGATTACAGTCAATAAATTTTAAACCAATTCACACAAACTATGCTTATCAAATGTTACACAAACTTCAGTCAACTATCCTAAACGTCCATATACTCGTACAGAAATAAGAACTTGTATAGAAAAGCATATGTACGTAAGTTTCAGGTTTGAAAAGAACAATCACTTGCGTGCGTATTTGTTTGTTTTTGTTTGGTCAGTCATTGTTAAATATTTTGTCCGATTGAATGAGCACCGAAACTTGATTGACAATTAAAATATTTTTTCGTAATTTTTAACTAAGCTAACGCCATCAAACACCGAATACTTTAAATCAATCAGCTAAGTGTTTGTTGGTTTTAATTTTTACACTTTTTATTGTGTGATTAATTATTATGGTTTTTTATTGCAATACAAATAACAAATTTATTTGACACTTTGAAGTCAGTTATGTGCTTGTATATTTCAGGGTGCTATTCAAAAAAAAATTACTTTTGAAGGAATTTTGTTTAATGGGCTTGATGATTAGATGATGCTGACTATCTATGTATATAAAAATGAATGTTTGTGTGTATGTCATTGATGAAGTCAAAAACTACTGGTCCGATTATTATTAAAATTTGTATATATGTATATGTATTTTTCCACGGGGAAAGTTTGTATAATGAGTACTTTGATACCGGGTGACCAGGTTCTTGAGATATAGGCCAAAACGTGGACCCGGGTACCCCTATAATGTGTTTATACAATATGGATATCAAATGAAAGCTGTTGATGAGTGCTTTAGTACATAGTAGTTTTCATACCTATTGGTGACTAGGGTCTCGAGATATAGGGAAAAACATGGACACGGATACCGCTAGAATGTGTGTATTTTGGATATCAAATGAAAGCTGTTGCTGAGAGTTTTTAAGTAATTTTCATTGTGATATTCAATTTAGTCGCATCAACCTGGCAAAACTGATAAATGTGCATGCGAAGCCGAAATAAAGACGTGAATTAATAATACCCACATACCTATTTACATACGTCCTATTCTATTTGCCTGAAATTTGTTATATAATTTTGCCTATATTAGTATTTACGATGCTTTTTTCCGGGAAGTAGACCAGAGACGGACTGGGACTGGGATTAGGACTGGGACTGAGACTGAGACTCGGAGTAGGACTGGGACTGAGACTCGGAATGGGACGGAACAAAATTCATACCACCCTCTGGGACTGGCAATAAGATATGAAGAAGAATGAGAAAAACTTGAGAGAACAGGAAAGAGAGAAGGAGACTGAGAAAGAGATAGAATGAGACGAAGATGGAGACAGCTGAAGCGAAAAATACGGAGGGAGGAGTGAATACAAAGATTAGGAAAAAGTGTGGAGGGGCGAGGGCAGAGTTAGACGGAAAAAGCTTATTAAAATGTATGCAGATATACCAAATTTAGGGCAGAACAATGTCTGCTGGGTTTGCTAGTATACAATAAAATCTGGAAAATCCTTTGCACCAACTCCTTTTCCTCGATTTTGAAGGTTTCCGCTGGTAAGCCTTTTTCAACTTCTTTATTATTGCCCAGTAGTGATATTGTCATTGTTATTTCATAATAGTCAGATATGGTGTCGTATATTCCGTGGTAAGGGATTGTTTTATCGTATTCACCATCTTTGTCGCTATCTTGCAATGACGAGAAGTGTCACCGTCATTAACAAGGTACGCGTTGTACGTCGATTACCAGGTTGTTGTTGCTGTAACGATAAAGGTTTTGTGAAGTGTTATCGATTTTGATGAACATCTGATGGATATAGATCACGTATGTTTCAGTAACAAGCTCTATAAAGGTATAGGCTCGATCATCTCGGGATGATTTAATTTGACCCCATTGAACCTACTAGGCAATCCTTCCCCAACACTAACATGAGAGTTGTGGATCGCCAGAGCCTCGAGTACTAAAGAAACAGGACTCTCCACGGGTAGTTGAGGTTGGTAAATGTTTTGGAGCAACTGTAATTGGCGGTGACAGGCCCTTGAGAGGGTTGCGGTACACAAACTCTTGAATTATTTCAGTATTATAGACGCCCCTTACGACAGGCATACTACCTTGGGTATATTCTAAGCGCCTTAGCCCGCTGAGAGTTCGATGATCAGGTCGTCATTGCTGTTGCTAATGGCATTTGCCACGGTATTAAAAGCTTCTGTCGTCCATCGATTTTTCTGGTTATTTTTTAGAATGCTATTCCTCGTCAAGGACAAAACTATTAGACATAAACTTTAAGCCCGGTTGAAGACGATAAAGGAAAGTCGTACAGGGGTTAACGTTAATATTCCTCTTAATTCGTTATTACTTTAGTAAGCGTTATTAAATATAAGTTTTGATCCCAATAGCAAATGGTCAAGGCGTGTTGAAAACGGGATTGCCCTCAATATATTACAATATTTATAAGAACTTCCTTATTGAAGCGGTGGAGTATAGAGTTCGGTCTTATAGGTTCATTTCAGCGGGAGGCCAGCAGGATTAGAATTCTAAAGACTATATCGTGGGGAGAATATAATTTTTAATTTAAAAATACAAAGATATCTGAAGAAATCGTTGGCGAGATGAAAATAACTATAATGGATTCCAGTATGTTTAATTCTTTTCAGTTTTTTCTGTCATAATGTAAAGCAAAATAATTTAGCAAAAAATATGTTGATGAAAGGCGTCTAAAACTCATTAAAATTTACGAATGTTTAAAAGTTTCATTATGAAAGTTCCGACACGGCTCGGAATCCGTCGAACTTAAAAAAAAGCCGAATATCGGGTCCGGATTCGGCCAAAAAATCGTGGCAATACAATTTCGTTTCTTAAGTCTTTTGAATATTTCTTGAGCGAGCTGTTTATTTCACAAATTGAATTCTTGAGAAAAAAAAGTATTAAAAAATTGCAAATAAATCAAGTAGTGCTTTGTAACCATTTTCCAAAAATTGAAAACAAAAACAAAAAAAACAGAAGTAAAAGTCCCATCAAAATCTAAAATTGTATCTTCACATTAAAAGTACATAAAATGATCTAGCCAAAAAAAAATTTAATTAAGCAACCTTAATTGCGGAATTAAGTTTTGCAATGTTTTATTTTTCTATTTTAATGCAAGAATATATTTACCTAAAGCAAAAATATTAAAGCAAAACGAATGTCTCTGTACATCCAGTAAACTTTTTTTCATACACTTTGGTATTTCTTTTATACACCAACAAACCTTAAATATTCTCAGGCAGTAAAAACAACGGCAAAGCAATTTAAATAGTTAATACCGTTAGATTCCTTAGATGTTTTTTTCAACAACAATCTACTTAACATTTTATTTACAATAAATTTTTATTGCAAAATAATTCTCGAAATATTGCATAATTCTGCTTAACGGATTCCAAGCTGCGTCTGCGAATTGCTTTTGTAATCGTTTGTTATAGTATATAGCGCATCTTAAATGTTTTATTCATGACAAAAGAAAAGGAAAACAATTTTGAAATGTTTACAACTTTGTACAGCTTATGTGCACCATTGTTGAGTTGCTGCCAAGACGAAATCTTCATGCTGCCTGCATCCATAAATATATTAATGTTAATGCTAAGACGTACAAATACTCTTTTGAATACTTAATTTAAATACTAATTCATATTTATGCTCACCTTTATTAAATATGCTGAAATTAGTCGATTCATGGCGGTTTGTGGTATTACATAGCATCTTTTTATACTCAGTTGAGCAGAGCTCACAGAGTATATTAAGTTTGATTGGATAACGGTTGGTTGTACATATATAAAGGAATCGAGATAGATATAGACTTCCATATATCAAAATAATCAGGATCGAAAAAAAATTTGATTGAGCCATGTCCGTCCGTCCGTCCGTCCGTTAACACGATAACTTGAGTAAATTTTTAGGTATCTTGATGAAATTTGGAATGTAGGTTCCTGAGCACTCACCTCAGATCGCTATTTAAAATGAACGATATCGGACTATAACCACGCCCACTTTTTCGATATCGAAAATTTCGAAAAACAGAAAAAGTGCGATAATTCATTACAGAAGACAGCTAAAGCGACGAAACTTGGTAGATGAGTTGAACTTATGACGCAGAATAGAAAATTAGTAAAATTTTGGACAATGGGCGTGGCACCGCACACTTTTAAAAGAATGTAATTTAAAACTTTTGCAAGCTGTAATTTGGCAGTCGTTGAAGATATCATGATGAAATTTGGCAGGAACGTTACTTCAATTACTATATGTACGCTTAATTAAAATTAGCAAAATCGGAGAAGGACCACGCCCACTTTTAAAAAAAAATTTTTTTTTAAGTAAAATTTTAACAAAAAATTTAATATCTTTACAGTATATAAGTAAATTATGTCAATATTCAACCCCAATAATGATATGGTGCCACAAAATACAAAAATAAAAGAAAATTTCAAAATGGGCGTGGCTCCGCCCTTTTTCATTTAATTTGTCTAGGATACTTTTAACGCCATAAGTCGAACAAAAATTGACCAATCCTTTTGAAATTTGGTAGGGGCATAGATTTTATGACGTTAACTATTTTCTGTGAAAATGGGCGAAATCGGTTGATACCACGCCCAGTTTTTATACACAGTCGTCCGTCTGTCCTTCCGCATGGCCGTTAACACGATAACTTGGGCAAAATTCGATATATCTTTACTAGACTTAGTTCACGTGCTTACTTGAACCCACTTTATCTTGGTATGAAAAATGAACGAAATCCGACTATGACCACGATATCGAAAATTTTTCGATATCGAAAATTACGAAAAATTAAAAAAATGCCATAATTCTATACCAAATACGAAAAAAGGGATGAAACATGGTAAGGTAATTGGATTGTTTTATTGACGCGAAATATAACTTTAGAAAAAACTTTATAAAATGGTTGTGACACCTACCATATTAAGTAGAAGAAAATGAAAAAGTTCTGCAGGGCGAAATAAAAAACCCTTAAAATCTTGACAGGTATTACATATATAAATAAATTAGCGGTATCCAACAGATGATGTTCTGGGTCACCCTGGTCCACATTTTGGTCGATATCTGGAAAACGCCTTCACACCACTCCCTTTTAAAACTCTCATTAACACCTTTCATTTGATACCCATATTGTACAAACAAATTCTAGGGTAACCCCTGGTCCACCTTTATGGCGATATCTCGAAAATGCGACCACCTATACAACAACCACCACTCCCTTTTAAAACCCTCATTAATACCTTTAATTTGATACCCATATTGTACAAACAAATTCTAGGGTCGCCCCTGGTCCACCTTTGTGGCGATATCTCGAAACGGCGTTCACCTATGGAACTAAGGATTATTCCCTTTTAAAATACTCATTAACACCTTTCATTTGATACCCATATCGTACAAACGCATTCTAGAGTCAACCCTGATCCACCTTTATGGCTATATTCCTAAATGGCGTCCACCTATAGAACTATGGCCCACTCCCTCATAAAATACTCTTTAATACCTTTAATTTGATACCCATATCGTACAAACACATTCTGGAGTCACCCCTGGTCCACCTTTATGGCGATATCTCGAAAAGACATCCACCTATAGAACTATAGCCCGCTCCCTTTTAAAATACTCTTTAATACCTTCCATTTGATACCCATGTCATACAAACACATTCCACGGTTTCCCTCGGTTCATTTTCCTACATGGTTATTTTCTCTTATGTTGCCACCATAGCTCTTAACTGAGTATTTAATGTTCGGTTACACCCGAACTTAACCTTCCTTACTTGTTTTTTCTTAGCTTACTATAAATTTTCTTGCATAATAGCCGAGGAATGAGGAAATCAATCAGCAATTGTATAATGGTTGATATTTTACGCTTTGCGGTTAGAAATTTATTATTTCATTGTTGCTTGTTGTTGCCTACATACAGACGCACTGTTGATTATTATAGCATTACTACGATTTACAGCTCTATTCCTACTCTTCCGTGACTGACAATTGTTATTGGTTACTCATTTGTTATGATTTTGTCATCAAAAAACCTTATAATATGCATAGCTAGCAATAAAAAGTCAAAAAGTTTCAAATATACTGTAGCGAACGCTCAACTGGCGAATAAATAACTCTAATATTCTGTTTAAAATCAAACTGATTGATCATCACTTAGACTGCGCTGCTTTTATATGCTCAGTTGGTCTCGTTCACCTATTTCTTCCAGGGTCTAGACTTTTCGCGACCAGCCGTCACGAATAATTGCTAACATATGTCCGTTTCTGTATCTCATAGCTAATTATTTATTTCTTTTTCTGTATTCTATGTATACGCGTGTGTATGTGTGAGTAACAATTTCTGGGCTTTTAACTGCTGTATACATATACGTATCTGTAATAATGTCTGTGCGCTTATGCGCTCATATTCACTTCTATTCATGTGTGTGTATATGGCTGAGTAGTAGGCGCTGTTTATTGCTGTGTACCTGTTTTTTCTTTCATCTGCCTACCTTGTTCTTCTTGTATCGAAGTATCTAAACTACTAATATCCTATAATATTGTTACAACGGTAAATGAGAGAACGTATGAGACACAGTGCGGTACATCCGATCTTACTTTGTTCTGTTTTACGCACCTTAAACGAATCCTAGGACTTTGAATATTTGGTTTTTTAAAGGTCCGCACGTTCGCCCTTGTGACTCAATCACACCATAATGACCAGACAGATTAAAATGAAGTATGGCCTAACCTAAGAACTATCCCACGCACCTGGAAACAGTTACATTTATAATCTTTTTTTACTCAATAACGATGGAATAGCCAGATGGGTTAGAATGGGATTTGATACACAGATATCTGACAATCTGGAATAATTTACTACCTAGTTTTTTAAAAAAGGTCAGACTCTCCACGCCCTCAGCATTCAATAACTTTTTATTATTTTTAATCGTTAGAGCTCTAAATAAATTGATATTAGTCATCAATCTTGAGTATAATATATATGCTCACGGTGAGTACCTGCCTCTTATGGCTCAACCATACGGAGTCAAACACATGGATCTAATTGCATGATCAACGGGCCAACCAAACAGCGCCACCTTAACAGCTACCTTTTCTTTCATCTTCCGCAGAAAAATTATTGAAAGGGCTGATGAATGGAAAACTTACATGCCAACTTCGAAAGCTGAAGAAGTCCGCATTACTACGAAGATAATGCTTTCTTTTAAAATTCAGCTATCTTGTCAACTTCCCCAACCGTGAACTACCTCGCATGCGAGATGAAAATCACTTGCGATATTAAACCACAGCCCCGCGATTCATTGGTGTCCTCAAGGCAGGAGTAAAGACATGTATACAAGAATTAAAGATACAGTTCACAATCGGCTTGACCTACCTCCCGCGGTACAGTTTTTATAACGACCGTGATAGGTTCGCGCAAGGGATACACATGTCCACATTGATCGCTTTCGCTTCTTTTTCTATTCAGCTTGTACGACCGATATACCTACCGCCGACATATTTTACTACCCCTTAACGGCAGGGGAAGATCTTGAGTGTATGGAAGTCATATAAGTCGCGGTCTAAACAGTTTTTTAAATCGCCATAAATCGGACACTATTTGACTTGGACCAACAATGCTTGATATGGTATGACCGAGGCCCAATTTATTAAAAAATCTACACTATCTTGACTTAGATAACGGTATAGATAATTTTACACAGACTATAGCTATTGCCGCTTCTTGCGCTACTTCACCTGGGAACAGCTTTTTTAAAGCGTTAAAACTTGCAGGCAATTTGACCAAGACCCATAATATTTGATATATTTGTGGCATAGATCGAGGTGTGATTCTGGAAAAGTGGGGAGGAACACCCACGTTCCACTGAGACATAATTGGATCCTGTAATCGCGTTTCCTTTTCTGAAAAAATTTTACCCACATGTTGCTCTCTTAAATTCTAACTAAAAATAGATCATCTAGCGCTCTGAAAAATAGCTATATCTGTAGATTGCCGAACCCCGTTTCTTATTCATTGGTAAATATTTTGTGAAGGGAACATACAAGCAAATGACTGAGCCGAAAAAAGGCGATATTATTTTCAGGCAAGAAAACCATATTGAGCCTATTTCGGGGACCAGGTTTGTGATGACTCTGTAACCAATTCAAGAACATTGGGCAAATCTTTTGGGATAAAAAAATAACAGAATATGTGATTTATATTCGAGAAGATTTATGGCGAGGTTTTCTTCCAATATTTGTCCTCCTACTTATTATTAGCATTTCATACATATTTACGGCAGGGACTGATGTGTTTTATGCAATTTCGACCGGCATATGCAAGCAAATAAATTTTCGCTGAGTAGCTTTTCATGGCAGAAATTACGAAACTTTGCCAAATATCTTCCGAGGAGTGACCCCGCATAAAAATTTCTTCCTTTCCTTTTTTTAAAGATTTTTAAGTGGCCTTTCGCTGCCCTAGAACGCAAGATCTTTGGCGTGGTAGGCGAGCGTGTTGCGGCCACATCATCACCGCTGACTTGGGGATAACTTCGTTTCAGTTTGGGAACTGTTTTCGCATTAATTTCAGAACTGGGAATCTTAGGGATCTTATGGGTACCACTTTGAGTTCGGTTCTCCATATAGTTTCCGGATCGTTCTAAGCTACTTCATAAAAACTTTTCTATTGTTTCGATGCTATTTCAGAATTATTTTCGTGATCATTTTCTGATAGCTAGGGTGGAATTTGAATATTGTTTTCGGGATACATTCGGTAATATTTCGGGATATTTTCGAAAAAAAAATTGGAAAATTTCGGGATTGTGAGCAGGATTATTTCGGCCTGCTTTCGCATACCTTGGGGTTTATTTTTGGACTACTTGAGGATCGATTCGGGACTATTTAGAATAATTTCGATTGCACTGATGAAACATATCGGGTTTGTTTTTGGCATGAGGTAAGAACCATTTCGAGACACCTTTATAGATCATAATTTAGATATTTCCTTAGAATTTCGGATTTGTTTCAGGATTGATTTAAGATTCATATCGGTACTCTTTCCGGACTATCTCCGGATCGTATACAGACTATCTCGAAATATTTGGGTTTTGCTTTCTAGACCGATACGCTACTATTGAGGAATCACTTCGATATATCTTTCATTCAAAATTTCAAAACATTTCTGAATCAATGCGGGAGCTGTAAAGGACTGTTTTGGGAATATCACCATCGAATCGTATTGGACCTCAGATTATTTTGTGGAAATTTCGAGGTCATTATGGAACAATCTCGGTATCGGTACTTCTTTCGCACCACATAGAAACTATATAAAATATTTTAAGATTAAAAAATGTAAGGCGCGATAACCTCCGAAGAGATTTTAGGCCGAGCTTCTCTTCCAATTTGCGTCGTGCTCCTCTTGATTTTCTTTACAAATTGGCCGGACGGGACCTACATGTTTTATATCGACTCCGAACGGCATCTGCAAGGCAAACGAGTTTTCACTGAGAGCATTTCATGGCAGAAATACACTCGGAGCGATTGCCAAACACTGCCGAGGGGCGACCCGCTTAGAAAAATTTTCTTCTAATTGAAAAACTTTATTTCTAAAATTTTTTTGATGTTGCTTTGTCCGGGTGTAAACCCAGGGCATACGGCGTGGTAGGCGGAGCACGCTACCATCACACCACGGTGGCCGCCAGATTAAGATTATTTTTGATATTGATTCGTGACCATTTCTGGATAATTTCGGTACAATCCTGTTTCCAGGTTTCTTCGGTACTATCTTCGGATAATTCCTGGACTATTATGGTGAAATTTCCCGATCATTTACGGGTCATTTTGCAATTAGTTGATGACTATTTCGGGACTTTCATCGAATCATAAGACATCCTTCGGATTATTTCGCGGAAATTTTTGTTCTATATAGGGATCGTTTCAGGACAATTTCGATATCGTTTCGGAACTATTTCCGTAAAATTTTCCGACTATTTTGCAACTACTTTACGGATCAATTTTGTAATATTCCGGAATGATTTAAGAACAATTTTCTGATAGTTTTGAAAGTTTTTGAGTATATTTTAAGGGCTTTATCGAGATCATTTTGGGACAATCTATAGTTTTGAGATTTCGAAGAACAAAATTGAAGACGGACAGGGCACAACGCCGAAACTGATTTCTCGCCAAACCAAAATTGACAAGTGATGACGGAAACTATTCCATTTTGCGACTACTTCCAAATCGTTACCGGACTACATCAAGCATTAAAGGATGTATCTAACAAAGAAGTGATGAATTAAGGGATTACACTTTTAAATTAAGTTTCTTACATGTGCGCTTAGTTACTAGTTCACAAGCACGAATATTTGCATCACTATGCTTTTAGTAAAAAAACACAACAAGAGAAACAGCAAGCAGCCACAATTATGTACAAGGCAACGAAAAATATTCCATACACCTAACCAGCAGCTTGAAGCAGAGAGATTATTTCACATACATATATGTAGCCGGCAGCCAAGATCAGAAGTTGTTACTCACACATACACACGCATATGGCTAGAAGAAAAGCATAAACTACAGACATACATGTATATAGCTAAACAACCAAGCATGAGATAGTTCTAGAAGGCATTATCGTCTAGAAGGCAAACGTTTAGATCTTAGAAGAAATCGTCGAACGAGGTAACCGAGAGTATAAAAGCAGCACAAGCTGAGGAATCAGTAATCAGTTTGATTTATACATGCTATGAAGTATAACTGTGAAGTACTACTCCTAAGGTAGTCTAATAAATACCATTTTGCAATACGGAATGTTGGAGTTATTTATTCCACAATTCAGCGATTCGAACGTTAGCGGAAGGTGTATAATAATCAGGAGCTCCCCAAAATTCGTTACAATATGTTGCCAATCAGTCGTAACATTACACATCTATTGTGATTAAAAAGTGAATTATGATCATAGAACAGGCCAAACAATTCAGCCCTATATCAAAATTATTTCACATCTACGGATGCCAACAGAATAAGCTAACTTAATTAAGAGATTCATATCGAAAACAGTAAGTTGCTTTATGAAAAAATTTCGAAACCAAAAAGTCTAAAAATAATTCATAAAAAATTTTGTTAAATCCAATTAAAAATCCAGAAAATTCACATAATTTACAAATAACAATCAACTAAGCGCATAATGAGGCCCTAATGAAGTCAATTAGAAAAATGTGAAAATATTTAAGTTAACTACATGTAGGTATGTAGGTCTACACAGTATGTTAGCCGCAACGTACTACGTTAGTTTTATCTATGCCAACATTTGCATGAGTGCACATAATCAAAATTCATGCACATGGACATGTTCTTATGCTCATGACGGTTAAGTGCTTTAGCTCATGTTTCGTGTATGTTAGCCGCAACGTACTACGTTAGTTTTATCTATGCCAACATTTGCATGAGTGCACATAATCAAAATTCATGCACATGGACATGTTCTTATGCTCATGACGGTTAAGTGCTTTAGCTCATGATTATAGACTCATAAGTAATAACTGAGTAGTCTTAAGCAAAAGCACGCAAGCTAAGTACATTGTAATGATAATGCCGAAATATTTGTCGACTTCTGAGCTTTAGAGCTAGCGGCGTATGGGCAACTAACTTCAACTAAGCATAACGACAATGCGACAGCGCTATCTTCCATCAGCGTGGCGTAAAATAACGAAATCATTTGTCAATTTTTGGGCTGCTGCTTCTACAGCCAAGATGCGGGGAAATTGTGTCAAAGTTGATTGTTGTGCTCAACCATTTTGTGTTAGCAGCGACATTATTATATTTAATATTTTTATTCACATACATATACATATTTACTCTTTTCTTTTTTTGCTGTGGCAAGTTGGTAGTCACGGCATCCCACTGTGTATGATTTGACGCGCAACTGCCACTGCTTGCTATTATTTATAATTTATTGTTGTTGTGATGGAGCTACACCTTGCGTGCTCATTGAATATGTTTTATAAGTAAATGTAATGAATACACGAATAAGTACGTACAAGTATGCGAGTAATTAAGCTTCAATCTACACCCACGCCCTCTTGCCCCTTTGGCTTTTGCCATTGTGTGAAAGTTGCGCAGGCGTAGATGATTACAAAATTCCGTTGTGTGTACGGTTTGTTTCGTTATTTCGAATTTTTGCACAGATTTTTTATTAGACAAAGGCTTTGTCACAGTTTTTTTCTTTTCTTAATTTTATTTGCCATTTTTTTAAAAATGCCACTGAAATTGTTTGTACGATGTACAAGGAATATGCACCTTTTATTGCCGTCCATAGACCTCAATCAATCTCACAGCAACTTTATAGCTATAACAAAACTGAATAGACCGAGAAAATTCAGTTTAGGCACATCGCTCCTACTTTTGCTACGTGCAAGCACTTCAGTCAATCACAATCACCTCTCCTTAGGTCCATTAATCGAGATATTGACAGGACACTGTGTGATGATAGTACAAGGCGAAAGTTTGGGAATTACATTAAATGACTTCCGCAAAAAGCTCCAAGGATGAGAGGAGATATTAAGTGTTTAAAATTTCCTCTTGATATACCCAGCCAGAACACACATAAAATGTCTGTAAAAACACCTCATCAGCTGTTCAGTGGTGCTCCGCTCAGCTTGAGTCTTTCTGCGCTACATAAGACAAACATATTGATTCACTTTTCATATAAAAAAAAGGTTGAATGGAAGTAGCTCATTGAATGGTATCACAATAGGCCATATGGTTTTAGCGTGATCCACGGCCTTTCTGGGGCCTCCAAGCATTTTCCGCATGCTCATGCTTTTTTCGGCAAAGACTTCAATGGCTCAGCGAATGGTAAGAATATCTTCATCTAATGAATTATTTAAGAATGTTTTTTGTTTCAAAAATACTCACTGATAGAGGAATTTCTTTGAGACATGGGGGTTGTATGGCTACTTTTGGAACACTTTCACGTCATTTTACTTAGTTGGATATCAGTCTCATCCTCACTTTCTGCGATTTAATATAATATAAATATAATTTCAAAGTAATCCAAGCCATTTGCATAATGTTTCACTTTGCGGATATCCCTAGCTCTTTTATTCCTCTTACTCTCATTATTCCTCTTATCTCCCTTCTTCATTGCCTTTCATTTCCTATCTCCCTATTTTGTTTCTCCTCGCGCGCTTGTGGTCTATCTCTCCCTTCTCCTTCTTACTTTTCGTGTTTTTCAATGTTTTTAAGGTGTTTTATCGATGCTATTGACCCTTTGTCAGATATTTGTCGGCCAAATTCCGAAAAATTGCGCGGATAAAGTACCCTCCTTTCGTTAGAAGCTTGGGATCGTCAGAGCTTCGCCTGCTTAATATATAGTTTACCCATAGCTTGTTGGGGTTGAAAATTAAGTTGGAGAAGCTAAAAACTCTGCTGGGAACATTTTAAAATGGTTACATTACACATCCCTTTGATTTCCCTTCCGCTATCCTCCTTTACTTCTGTTCTATATTGTTCTCCCTTTTTAACTGTCTTCTTAGTTTTCCAATTATCTTTTGTTTTTCCTGGTTTCTTAGTTTGGTTCCTCTCTCTCTCTTCTTTTCCAGCTTTCTAACCCGCCCCTTTTCCCGATCCTCTTCGGCTTCGCCTCCCTTATTTTTGCCTCACTCACTTACTGATCGTTTTTTTTTTCTACTCCATCAGACTTATCCTTTTCAGTATCCCTGTTCTTCTGCCTTTTCCTCTCAGTTTTCTTTTCACTACCCTGTTTCTTCTAAAACCCACTCTCTTCTTGCCTCTCAACTCCCTCCCTCCACCATCACTTTTTCGCTCACCCCTCCTTTCCACTCGTCTTTCTTCCTCTCTATTTTTTCCCCTCTTTCCATCCTCACTCGTTTTACCTTTTCACAATCTCCTTTCCATAAAGTTCTCCTCCTATTTTTATTTCCCAACTTTCTCTTTCCCTCTGCTTTTTCCCTTCTTTTTACGGCTTTTATTCTAGGATTCTACTCCAAGTAATGGATATATTCAAGGTGTGCTATGCGTACCATGCCAAAAGTCCTGGGTTCAAAGCCCGGGGAAAGCGACTTCAAAGTCTGTTCATAAGGATAAGAGAAACCGCCAGTAACTGTATGTGTTTACAATAAATCGCAACAACTCGAGTTTCAAAGACACCTATAGAAATGTTGTAAGCACGGAGGACTCAAAATTATCATGATTATGGTTCTTTCCAGGTTGCAAAACTCCTACAATAAATAAACGATTTTTGGCATTCATAGCCATAAAAACACATTTCAATTGTTTTAAGCAGCACGGTTGAGAAAAGTCCTAGCAAGGAGAAATATAGTCCAGGGACTAATAAAGAAAGAGAACGGGGAATAGTCACGTAATAGTGAGGAATCCCTTGAGGTGCTTCTCGATACACATTTCCCATCGGGAGATGGTTTAGAAGAGCCAGTAGAAAGCACACACACTTCGATCACGGAGCGGGTAGTGCCGGGTCTTGTGACCGATACCAAGATCGAATGGGCAGTGAAGACGTTTCCTAAGTTTAAATCGCCGGGCCCAGATGGTATATTCCCGGCCATGCTACAAGTTTCAAGTAGGGCGGTCGTGGAATGGCTTAAATTAATATTCGATAGGTGGATAAGACTGAATCATGTACCGCACTCTTGGAGAACTGCTCGTGTAGCTTTCCTACCAAAGGCGGGGAAGATCGGTCACGTGTATCTCAAAGATTATAGACCCATTATCTTAACATTATTTCCGCTCAAAACATTTGAGAGGTTGATATATGTGTACATAAAGTCTAACTTGGATGAAAAGCTGCTCTCCACAATACAACATGCGTACACCAAAGGCAAATCGGTAGATACCACATTGCATAGGGTGGTAATAAGCGTAGAGAAGGCCCTGTAATATAAGTTATATTCTATAGGAGTATTCTTAGACATTGCCGGGGCTTTCAATAATGTTTCTAAATGGGCGATTACATTAAAGTTCATCCAGCGTTAACCAGATGGATCAGCCCCATGTTAAATTGCAGGAAGATAACATCACAATGGGGATTGTATGAGGCCACGAAATCAGTCGACAGGGGAACGCCGCAGGGAGGGGTGCTATCACCTCTGCGGTCATCAACCAACTGCTCAGGCGATTTGATGAGGGACCCGTAAAATTTACGGCCTACGCGGATGACGTTGCAATTGTCATAAGTGGAAAGTGCGTTCCAACGATTAGCTCTTTGATAGATCGGGTGCTTAGGGATATTCATACCTGGTAATCAAATGTCGGGTTGAAATTCAATGCAGATAAGATGGATATGGTCTTGTTTACAAAGAGGTACAAGGTCCCAAATTGGATCAGGCCTAAGTTAGGAGGGGTGACCCTACAGGAGAAACCTTACACAAAGTATCTAGAAATCATCCTTGACAGTAAGCTGTCATGGAAACTCAACGTGGAGGAGAGGGTCAAGAGGGCCTCAACGGCACTTTATGCATGTAAAAGAATTCTGGGGTGTACGTGGGGCTTATCGCCCTCTCTTTTTCATTGGGTTTTTGCAGCGATTGTAAGCGCTATCCTATACTATGGAGTTATTGTTTAGTGGAAAGCCACACAAAAAGCAACATACCTCAAAAAATTAGAGGGGGTATGCAGACTATCAGCCCTGAAAACAACCCCGGCAGCTGCACTGTATGCCATTCTGCACATTCCACCTGTAGACCTGGTAGCAAAGGACATAGCGCTAACAACTGCAACCAGGCTCGGTGCCTCGGGGCAGCTTCACCGCCGACCATACGGCCATAGTCGTATAGCGTCATCAATCAAAAGACGAACAGACTACCTGATTCCCTGTCTGCGCTTCGAGGGCACTTTGGCGCAAGGTGGACGGTTGGCGCAAGGGTGCTCAAATGGCGGGCGAGGCGATACATGTGTACACAGATGGTTCCAAAATAATGGAAGGAGTAGGGTCTGCGGTATACTGTGCTGATCCGGAAATAAACAGATCCTACAGGCTGTCGGATTACTGTAACGTTTTCCAAGCAGAAATAGTAGCCGTAACCAAAGCAGTAGAAACCCTGGAAGAAATAGCCCAAGCTGCAATCGTGTTAACTTTTATATTGACAGTCAAGCAGCAATGAAGGCAATAATTTCACATACCACAGCTTCTAAATGCGTGTTAGAGTGTAAGCAGTCCCTGGAGAGAATCGGGACAGGGAGAAGCATACATATTGGGTCCCAGGGCATATGGGAATAGATGGGAATCAAAAGGCGGATGAACTAGCTAAAAAGGGCGCATCCCTTGGAGCTTGCTCCGTAGACGTCCCAATTAGATTGGGTAAAATTAACCGAAGGCCAGATGTGGACATGATCGACCAAGCAGGAAAGGCGTGGGTTCAAGCGCGGGGCTGTAAAGTGTCGAAGATTATATGCAGGTCTTACAACCTTAGACTAACAAAGTTGCTTCTATCATTAAAAAGAGAGGACTGTAGACTCATGACGGGTATTCTGACTGCACACTGCCTTCTAGCGTCACATGCCTTTAAATTAGGCTTGGTCAGTGATAGCAGATGTAGGAAGTGCGGGCTGGAGGAGGAAACGATCGAGCACGTTCTGAGCTCATGCCCTGCGCTTGCCAGGCTAAGACTCCAGCTATTATGAGTGATACAGCTATCAGAACTAGAAGCAGCAAGTGGCTTAAGTCCTAGGAAGCTTCTGGTATTTGCCAAGAGGACGGAGTTATTTTATAACATAGGTCTTGGTTTTTGATAGGGTTTTTCAGTTTGGTCGCTAAAACAAACTTCTGGTAACACTACGGATTTATTCAGTATATGTGAGGTCCTCATGGACCGGCCAGTTCAACCTAACCTAACCTAAGCAGCACATTGGCATTTAAAATATTAATAACAAAGTTTTTGTTTAGTTTGATGTATATTATTTCGGTTAAAGTTTATCACTTGGTATGCACGACCTATATGCAAAAATAAACATAATTTAGCAAAGCATGAAAAAATTAAAGCGAAGTAAAAAACTCCAAAATAAACTCTTAGTATAAAGTAATTAACCTATTGAACTTATGCTTAAATATTTTTGCAGCTCGGTTGTTATTGAATTTTAATTGGGCGCAATTGTTTTTTTTTTTTTGGCTATCCCAACGCAGAGTCAATAGCTTTGATAGGTTAATAACTAACTGCGCTGCGATGACGGCCGAAATTACGTCGGCATCGAATTGGGTACCAACCGAGCTAAATGGTTGTCTAGTATTCTTACATTTTTTTGTTACGAATACGCTGTCTGGAATGTTTATAGTGGGTCAAAATGTTTAGCTTATAATTAAAATTGCCCTTTTTGCAGCGCAAGTTCGTTGCTTAAGTCTTTCGTATTTTTATACTCAGCATGCTTTGTACACAGGGTAAATTAACTTTGATTGGATAACGGTTGGTTTTACAGGTATACAGGAAACGAGATATATATAGACTTCCATATATCAAAATCATCAATATCGTAAACAAAATTTATAAAGCCATATCCGTTCTTCCGTCCGTTAACACGACAACTTTAGCAAATATTGAGATATCTTCACCAAATTTGGTGACAGTGAAATTTCAAATATTTGAAAATGGGCGTGGCATAGCTCCTTTTTTGACCAAGCAATTTTCTATGTTTCCGAAGCCATAACTCGAAGAAAAATTAACGTATCGTAATAAGATTGGTTGCACATATTTTCCTTATAGCAGGAAATATTTCTAGTAAAAATGGACGGGATCGGTTAAAGACCACGCCCACTTTTATATAAAAAGGATGTTTGAAAGGGCTTTTTTCAAGGGTTTTTGTATCAATGATATTTCATTCACCAAGTTTTATTGTAAAAGAGGAAATTGGGAGACGTTTTTTTTCCTAATGACGTTGCGACGCCCCTATGCCGATCGGGCATTACACAACATTTCTAGAGCCTCAAAAAAAAATAGCTTGTATCAAAATTCGAAAATTTAAATTAAAAATTAACTGTTTAATTGAAACTCTCGCTGAGTATATAATGTTCGCTTACACCCGAACTTAGATACCCTTATTTGTTTATCTTGTATTGAAATGCGCTGATTGCAAGTGCTTGGCAGTTGCTGCAACAAATTTAGTTGCTTGGAGAATAGTTGTTTTTTTTTTCCGGTAATGAAAAAGCTCAAAAAGCTATGAAAAAGAAACTAAACAAATAAATTCCCAAAAATAAAACATTAAAAAAAATAAACAAATTAATTAAAACAAGTAAGGACGGGACTGTTTTCCGCTGTGGTGAAGACTTCATACCTTTCATGAATGGGGCTGAACAATAAACTTATCCGATTCGTAATATCCAAGTAAGATAAATATAAAATAGAAAATAGGTAGGTACTTTGTGTGAAGATGCAAAGTTTCACGTTTTTTGTGGTCTGCATGAAATAGCTATGACCATGAATCACAATATATGACGTAAACGTAAGTAATTCATGAAACTTGAAGCTTCTAGCCATTAAAAATCGGCAAAAAGGACATTTTATATGGGGTATATAACTAATATATATATATACCACCGATCTCTATGATTTTGTCAGACAATAATATATGCTATATACGTAAGCATTTGCCGAAATTTGAAGCTTTTAGCTGTTAAAAAGGGGGCAGAAATTACGAAAGTTTTTTTTCTGAAAAATCGGTTGTATGGGACATATATGCTATAATGTTCCGATCCGGCCGGTTCCGACAAATGTCTGGTCAGACACCTAAATATACCCGTTCACCAAATTTTATCAACATATCTCAAAAATTGAGGGACTAGTTTGCATACAAACAGACAGACGGACAAACCGACATGGCTAAATGAACTCAATTCTTCATCGTGATCATTTCGGTATAGCTTTTGCGCGTGCGTCCATCTATTTTCCTTTACGGACTTACAATTTTGAGATTCATGGCAAAGTTAATATACCATTTCATTTTAATGAAAGGTATAAATTGACTATTGAAAATGAATTGTAACAAAAGTTTTGGAATTAGGCTGCAACATACCACACATATGTACTTATGTACATATGTACGGCTATTGTATATGGCAAGTGAATCTTCACTTTTTCACATTTTTCATTTTGCTTAATTAAAAAAAAAAATATTTGCTATGTTAAATTTTCTTAAAGCAGTCCAAGCGTGTGAGCGCCGAAAGTGCCTATAGGCAATTGTTTTCTCTTTATTTATTTCGTATGTAATTGCATGCTATTTTTAAACAACCAAATACTTAACAAATGGCAGAAGATGTATTTGAAGCAAGTGGAAAAACACCTCTTTTGTTTAATAAACTCCTCCTCCTCGTGCAGGCAGTGAAAGTTAAAAAAAATCAGTTAATGTGAAATTAATTTTACATTCATTGTATGAGAGGAGCCGTATAGATAATGATTAGAAACATGCAGAAGGCAAGACAATGAAGTTTTCGTAACACATTGGCACACTTACGTAAATATCAGCATACAAAACATCGGCATATTTGCGGTATAAGCAAAAAAGGAAGATGTATTATGTAAGTGTGAAATAGTAAAAAAAAAATGACCAACAATACCACCAAGCCAAGCAAGTAAGGCTAAGTTCGGCTGTAACGGAACATTACATACTCAGCTGAGAGCTTTGGAGACAAAATAAGGAAAAGTCACCATTTAGCAAAATGAACCTACAGTAACCCTGAAATGTGTTTTTATGACATGGGTTTCTAATGGAAGGTATCAAAGAGTATTTTAAAAGGGAGTAGACCAGTTCTATAGGTGGACGCCATTTCAGGATATCGCCATAAAGGTGTACAAGGGGTGACTAGAATGTCTTTGTACGATATGGGTATCACATTAAAGGCACTAATGAGGGTTTTTAAAGGGAGTGGCCCTTAGTTGTATATGTGAAGGCGTTTTCGAGATATCGACGAAAATGTGGACCAGGGTGGCCCAGAACATCATCTGTCGGGTACCGCTAATTTATTTATATATGTAATACCACGAACAGAATTCCTGCCAAGATTCCAAGGGCTTTTGATTTCGCCGTGCAGAACTTTTTCATTTCCTTCTACTCAATATGGTAGGTGTCACAACCATTTTATAAAGTTTTTTCTAAAGTTATATTTTGCGTAAAAAAAAAACAATCCAATCACCATGTTTCATCACATTTTTCATATTTGGTATAGAATTATGGCCTTTTTTTTCATTTTCTCGTAATTTTCGATATCGAAAAAGTGGGCGTGGTCAAAGTCTGATTTTGGCCATTTTTATACCAAGATAAAGTGAGCTCAGATAATTACGTGGACTAAGTCTAGTAAAGATATATCGATTTTTGCCCAAGTTATCGTGTTAATGGCCGAGCGGAAGAACAGACGGTCGACTGTGTATAAAAACTGGGCGTGGCTTCAAACGATTTCGTCCATTTTCACAGAAAACAGTTACCGTTATAGAATCTATGGCCCTACCAAATTTCACAAGTATTGGTAAATTTTTGTTCGACTTATGGCATTAAAATTATCCTAGACAAATTAAATTAAAAAGGGTGGAGTTACGCCCATTTTGAAATTGTCTTTTTTTTTTGTATTTTGTTGCACCATATCATTACTGGAGTTGATATTGACATAATTTACTTATGTACTGTAAAGATATTAAATTTTTTGTTAAAATTTGACTTAAAAAAAAATTTTTTTTTTTTAAGTGGGCGTGTTCGTCGTCCGATTTCGCTAGTTTTTATTTAGCATATATACAGTAATAGGGGTAACATGCCTGCCAAATTTCATCATGATACCTTCAACGACTGCCAAACTACAGCTTGCAAAACTTTTAAATTACCTTCTTTTAAAAGTGGGTGGTGCCACGCCTATTGTCCAAAACTTT
Organism: Eurosta solidaginis; assembly: GCF_040869045.1. Lineage (NCBI taxonomy): Eukaryota > Metazoa > Arthropoda > Insecta > Diptera > Tephritidae > Eurosta > Eurosta solidaginis. The sequence continues at coordinate 235,989,111 of NC_090322.1, forward strand.
ACTAGTTTTCTATTTTGCGTCATAAGGTCAACGCACCTACCAAGTTTCATCGCTTTATCCGTCTTGGGTAATGAATTATCTCACTTTTTCGGTTTTTCGAAATTTTCGATATCGAAAAAGTGGGCGTGGTTGTAGTCCGACTTCGTTCGTTTTAAATAGCGCTCTGAGATGAGCGCCCAGAAATCCACATATCAAATTTCATCAAGATACATCGAAATTTACTCAAGTTATCGTGTTTACGGGCGGACGGACGGACGGACATGGCTAAATGAATTTCTTTTTTCGCCCAGATCATTTTGATATATAGAAGTATATATCTATCTCGATGAGTTATCACACAATTAAACAAAAGAAATAATCAAATATGAATACCTTTGATGATCAAAAACTGAATATAGTTTTTCAATCACATCTTGGAATCACATTTGAATCAAATGTGTTTATTTTAGGTGATCAAAAATTTATAATCATTTTTAATTCAGCTTTCTGAATCTTTTCTGACTATATTTGTTCACTGAATAATGAATTTTATACTTATTGAAATTTTACTTTTCATTAAAACTTTTATTTTTTTCACATACACACATTTTTTCAATCATGAAGTTTAGAAAAAATATGCATATAAAAATTTTATTATTAAGATATTCTTCAAGAAAATATAATGCAAATGCTGCTCGTCAACGAAGACTTCCCCAACCATTTCTCCACCTTCAGCTTCCCAGAAAATATATAATAGTTGGACAATACAAAGGTTGTGAGCTATTTGAATTCCAGGTAACTGAAACTCTCTTAACATATGTATGTACCTGGATATATCTTCAACATCCCGTACCGTATCGTATTTTAAGATATTGACGATCATAGCTGATGTTGGATGTTGTAGTCGCAGGTGTATATCGGTCAAGTTTGTTTGCGAGTGATCTGTGGTTCAAATAGCTCACTTCCGCATACTTTCTTTCCCTGATGAAATAAGATTATTATGTTGTATCTTATTTTGAATGAGATATGAAAAATAAATGCATCATAATCGCATTCAAAAATGATTCAAAAATCTCAATCAAAACGAAAGTATGAATAAAAAGCATTTCGAAATAGGAATCATAAATGATTATTCAAGAATAATCACATTTAAGGTACATTTTTCTCCCGACGATACATTAATTTTCGAACAGAAAATGCGTTTAAATTTGAACGTTTTTAATCATCTTTGGGTATGATATTTAAATATTTTTCGATTAAAATGTTCAAGAAATGCTGGCTGGGTATTAACTTATAGTATTAGTTAGGTTTTGTAAACAAAATTTTTTTATTGTTGTGTAATAAGAAAGCGATGGTACTGCGGTAAAGCTAAAATAAAAATTAATCAAGCCATACATTTAATTCAATTGAAAAGAGTTTGAAATATCAAAAAAAATATTATTGATTAAATTTGAGGCCTGGCCGCAGTGGCGAAGAAATAATTGAAACGCTTGTGGCTAAAATTTTGATGGAGGCTGTGGATGCGCTTAAAGAACTCACCAAAGTGTAAAGTTTTTACTCTTTGTAACTAAGAACACGAGCTTTGTTTTTGGTCTTATTTGATTGGACACACACCCAGCGGATGGAATAAGAACTGGCGGTGAGATTTAATGAAATTAGTTGGGTGGATTACTTAGCTCGCACACGGAAATTGTCGGATGTCGGTGGCTAGCTTTAGGTGCAGGCCGATACTACACCTTTTTCAACTGTTTCTGCGAAAAAGAGAAAATGTATTTGACAAAAAAGCAAATGTATGTCAGAAAAGGCTAAAGGTATATAAGAAATGGGCAAATGTATTTGGAAACAAGTAAGGAAGGCTAAGTTCGGGTGTAACCGAACATTACAAACTCAGCTGCCAAATACAGCTTGCACAACTTTTTCATTACCTACTTCTGAAAGTGGGCGGTGCCACGCCCATTGTCCAAAATTTTACAAATTTTCTATTCTGCGTCATAAGTTCAACCCATCTACTAAGTTTCAACGCCTTTCCCGTCTTTGGTAATGAATTTTCGCACTTTTTCGGTTTTTCGAAATTTTCGATATTGAAAAAGTGGGCGTGGTTATAGTCCGATTTCGCTGATTTTAAATAGCGATCTGAGTTGGGTACCCAGGAACTCACATACCAAATATCATTAGCATACCTCAAACCTTACTCAAGTTATCGTGTTTACGGACAAACGGACGGACGGACGGACATGGCTAATTGAATTTCTTTTTTTGCCCAGATCATTTTGATATATAAAAGTCTATATCTACCTCCATTAGTTTATGTCTTTACGGGGTACCGTTATGCGACTAAAATTAATATACTCTGTGAGCTCTGCTCAGCTGAGTATAAAAATTCAAAAGAATTTGAAAACTAAGCAAATGTATTTAAGAAATATGCAAATGTATTGAGGAAACATCAAATGTACTTCAAAAAAAATATAATATAATATAATAATATATATAATAAATAAATATAATCGATAAATATCTTGATTTGTTCTGAAATACATTTGCCCTTTTCTTAAATATATATGAACTTTTCTGAAATTCATTTACATTTTTCTTATTATATTTGCCCGTTTCTAAAAAAATATTCACCTATTTCCACCTGGCGACCGCCATGGTGTGATGGTAGCGTGCTCCGCCTAAACACCGAAGATCATGGGTTCACGCCCAGGAGAGAACAAAATCAAAAATTTATAGAAGGAAGTTTTTTCAATTAGAAGAAAACTTTTCTAAGCGGGTTCGCCCCTTGTCGGTGTTTGGCAAGCACTCCGAGCGTATTTCTGCCATGAAAAGCTCTCATTGAAAACTCATCCGCCTTGCAGATGCCGTTTGGAGTCGGCATAAAACAAGTAGGTCCCGTCCCGCCAATTTGTAGGAAAAATCAAGAGGAGCACGACGCAATTTGGAAGAGAAGCTCAGCCTAAAATCTCTTCGGAGGTTATCGCGCCTTACATGTTTTTTATTTCTCAAACAACTTTGCCTTCTTCTCAAATACAGCTGGAAAAGATGTAGTAGATATAATGGATTAGATTAACTCATATCTGATCCACCAGATAATGCTGGTATCGCTGGAGCTTTTTCTTTCGATGTTTGGAACAGCTCCTACAAGCCACTCAAAAGTCGCCATTCTACCGAATGCTACCAACGTAATCCCATTGTACCACCCCGCTAACTAGAAGAGCCGTTTTCTCGGTGTGCTCCGCAACATCTTGACAATGAAGCTTAGAAGCAGCCTCTGCTGTCCGTATACATTCAACTTTTGGTCGACTTCTTGCCACAAGAACTTCTCCATCAATTCGAACCACATTCAGTTACTGCCTCTTTTATCCTATAGGGAGAGCCGACGCTTTGATGTAATTTCCTTTTGGCGTATCACCCTCTTCACTCGATCTCTCCGCAGCTGCCATGTCTGAACTATTTTATCCCAATTTCTGACTTTGAGTTTTTGAGGTGTTTGTTTCCTCGAAATTGGGGTTTCTCTGTCTTTCAATTTTACATAATCATCGTGCAGCTAACGGCTATAGACCTCAAAGAGTGCGAAAAGACAAGGTACATAGTTCCCATAAATCGGTGGTAACAGACTAAGTATGAGAGTGAAAACGTTCATTTCGTGCCGGGAAATTTTTTTCGTATTTCTTCCGACAAACTTCATTGCACAGACCTGTGTGTGCATTTTGCGTGCACCAAAGTGTTGTTCCTATTCAATATTAGGATCTTGAAGAATACTTTCATCCAGGGCCCTAAAGTTGTTCAATTTTCACTCATTTATTGGTACCATCCATTTAACTACTCTTGTTGATATTGTGGATTTTGCTGTTTTGAATTTAGCGGCGTAGCCTACACAATCATGGGTATCTAATAACTTATAGAGTGTAATATAAATATGTAAGAGTTTATTTCTCTTTTTTTATTTCGAGAGGTCTAACAAATGTACAATGGTCTATATTATATAGCAATCTGCTACACAAACTGATTGAGACGTCAGCTGTCAGTTTAAAATGAGCATTGCGTGGCTCTATATCGGCCTCTAGCGAATGTTGATTAATAAAAGAAGTTAGATGGCACGCAATTTGAGTAAAACCATTAAAAAATCAAAAAGCGATTGATTGAAAAATTGTGTTTTAAAATTCCCCAAATAAAAAAACGATAAATTCAAATTAGAGTCTAACAAAACAACTCTCCTCTAAGCCCACACAAATAAAGCTCTACGCCTTATCGCATTTCAGTAATTGCCAAACTTTCCTCCTCAAATATTAAATGCTTTTGAAAAGTAGCAAAATTAGGGATAACGCCTTTTCATTGTTTTAAATTTTGAATGTCACTTAATAACTTTCTCCGTCAATATCTTGATGCATAAAAATTTACGTCTAGCGGTAAATTACAGCAATAACTTTATGTTACCAGCAAATCAATCTTGCCTAATAAATAAGCAATAAAATTCTAATGAATATTGCCGCCACTAATTAGCAAAATTGTGTGAAATGTACTTTTTTTATTAAGAAAATGTGTAGGTAGATAATTTGTGATAAAACAAAAACATAAACTTGCTAACAAGCAACACATACGGCTAACTAAAACTTAAATCGATAAATATGTTTGCATTGTTTATATTATGTATTCAAATCTTAATTAATTTTGATTGAATAATATGTATTTAAATAACATTTGAAAGAAATAAATATTAGTTGAATTTTTTTATTGTTTACATTTTTGTTGAATTGTTATCTCTTAATTATACTCAGCTGAGCAGAGCTTACAGGGTATATAAATTTGGTACCCCGTAACGGCATAAACTAATCGAGATAGATATAGACTTCTATATATAAAAATGATCTGGGCGAAAAAAGAAATTCATTTAGCCATGTCACTTCGTCCGTCCGTCCGTCCGTCTGTCCGTAAACACGATAACTTGAGTCAATTTTGAGGTATCTTTATGAAATTTGGTTGTAAGCTCCTGGGCATTCATCTCAGATCGCTATTTAAAATGAACGATATCGGACTATAACCACGCACACTTTTTCGATATCGAAAATTTCGAAAAACCGAAAAAGTGCGATAATTCATTACCAAAGACGGTTTCATCGCTTTAGAAACTTGGTAGGGGGGTTTAACTTATGACGCAGAACAGAAAATTAGTAAAACTTTGAACAATGGGCGTGGCACCGCCCACTTTTAAAAGAAGGTAATTTAAAAGTTTTGCAAGCTGTAATTTGGCAGTCGTTGAAGATATCGTGATGAAATTTGGCAGGAACGTTACTCCTATTACTATATGTGATCTAATAAAAACTAGCAAAATCGGATGACGAACACGCCCACTTTTAAAAAAAAAACTGTTTAAGTCAAATTTTAACAAAAAATTCAATATCTTTATCTAATGATATGGTGTAACAAAATACAAAAACAAAAGAAAATTTCAAAATGGGGTTGGCTCCGCACTTTTTCATTTAATTTGTCTAGAATACTTTTAATACCATAAGTCGAACAAAAATTTACCAATCCTTGTGAAATTTGGAACGGGCATGGCATAGCTTCTACGACGATATCTGTTTTCTGTGAAAATAGGAGAAATCGGTTGAAGCCATGCCCAATTTTTATACACATTTTGTCCTTCCGCTTGGCCGTTAACAGGATAGATTGAGCAAAAATTGATACATCTTTACTAAACTTAGTTCACGTACCTATCTGAACTTACTTTTTCTTGGTAGAAAAAATGGGTGAGATCCGACTTGAACACCCTTCTTTTTCGATATGAAAAATTACGAAAAATTAAAAAAATGACACAATTCTATACCAAATACGAAAAAAGGGAGGAAACATGGTAATTGGATTGTTTTATTGACGCAGAATATAACTTTAGAAAAAAACTTTGTAAAGTGGGTGTGACACCACCATATTACGTAGAAGAAAATGAAAAAGATTTGCAGGACGAAATTAAAAGCTCTTGAAATCATAGCAGGAATACAGTATGACATATATAAATAAATCAGCGGTAACCGACAGATGATGTTCTGGGTCACCCTATTTCGCATTTTGGTCGATATCTCGACAACGCCTTCACATATACAACTAACGGCCACTTCCTGTAAAAACTCTCGTTAATACCTTTAATTTGATACCCATATCGTACAAACACATTACAGAGTCACCCTTGGTCTACCTTTATGGATATTTCTCGAAAAGGCGTCCACCTAAAGAAATATGGCCCACTCCCTTTTAAAATACCCTTTAATACCTTCCATTTGATATCCATATCATACAAACACATTCCAGGGTTACCTTAGGTTCATTTTCCTATATGGTGATTTCCCCTTATTTTTCCTCCAAAGCTCTCAGCTGAGTATACGATGTTCGGTTACACCCGAACTTACGCTTCCTTACTTGTTTTATATTTTGTGGTTGTTTCGGTGATATAATTAAGTGATGAAATCGTTTATACCTGTGTGTATATAGTTATTTACATATTAAATTTGTGAATATATTTAGTTTAAATAAATTTTATAATTTGGTAACAATTTCGTAACATTTTAATTGATTTTGTACGATATTTATCGCTAGCTCTATAATTGGTTCATGGTCAAGATTTCTGAAAAATATGTATGCAGTTGTTAGCGAAAGAAGTAGGGAAGGCTATGTTCGGGTGTAACCGAACAATACATATTCAGCTGCCAAATTATAGCTTACAAAACTTATAAATTACCTTCTTTAAAAGTGAGCGGTGCCACGCGCGTTGGCCAAAATTTTACTAATTTTCTATTCTGCGTCATAAGATCAACACACCTACCAAGTTTCATCGCTTTCTCCGTCTTTGGTAATGAATTATCGCACTTTTTCGGTTTTTCGAAATTTTGATATCGAAAAAGTGGGCGTGGTTATAGTCCGAATTCGTTCATTTCAAATAGCGATCTGAGACGAATGCCCAGCAACTTACATATCAAATTTCATTAAAATACCTCAAATGAATTTCTTTTTTCGCCCAAATCATTTTGATATATAGAGGACTTATATCTATCTCGATTAGTTTTTACCGTTACGGGGTACCGTTATGCGAACAAATTTAATATCCTCTGTAAGCTCTGCTTTGCTGAGTATAAAAACAAAGTTAAGCAAACCATTTTACATTTAAGCAAATTGATTTCAAAATATATATTTAATAATATTGTAACGAATTTACTGCAAATCCTCTTATTTGCAACCTTCTGCTAAGTTCGAATCACTAAACTGTTGAATAAATAACTCCAATATTGAATAATGGAAAAATTGCATTTATTAAAGTACTTCACAATAAATAATACTGCTATTGCTCGCCAGATAGCGTCTTAATCAAAACTGCTTGCAGCGCCTCTACTGTTCATGCCTTTTGTACTCTTTGATTTCCTCGTTGCATCTTCTAAACGCTTCTGTTCTGGAATCTACTAGTTGGTTATCTGCTATAATTATAACTACAGATGTACGTGTATAGCTCTCATATGCGCGTGTGTTTGTGAGCGACACTTCCTCAATTATAATTGCATATCTCAGATAAGATATCTGCATGTGTTTGTGCATTGCTTCTCTACTGCGTGTACATATGTGTATCCATAATGATTGAATTATTGATGTGACTTGAATCATTGCTTAGCTTCGGCTTAGAGATGATAGAATCCCTTAGTGCTGCTAATATTCGTTACAATATTATATTACTAGCATAAATTTTAAAAAGTTGTTACCTCTTCCCCCTTCTCTCTCCCCATTTTCCTTATCCTTCTATTCACTTCTCCGTCTTGTTCCTCACTCCTTTTCCGCTCCATTTATCCCTCTCTCTCTATCTTCGTCTAATTCTATCTCCTTCTCAGTCTCTTTCTCCTTTCCTCTTATCTCCTGTCTCTAGTCATGGTCGCAGTCCAAGTCCCAGTCCCAACACCAGCCCCAGTCGGTCACTGGTTGTAAATACTAATCTAGGCAAAGGGACCAAATCTCAGGCAAATCGAACCATGCATAGAATTTGTTCGAGTAGATCGGTCCCTGGTCCACTACCGCGTAAATAAATATCATTGATATTAATTTAGGCAAAGGGCTGCATACATACCAAATTTCAGGCAAATCGAACGGTGAATAAATTGTTTTCGAATAGGAAGGTCCATAGTCCGCTTCCAGAAAAGAAACTTCGCAGGAATGCTCTCTCAGTTGCTGTGAAGCTATGATGAGTAAAATAAAAATTTATGTAAGAAGGATTTTAGGTCCAGCTTCGCTTCCAATTTGCGTCGTGTTCCTTTTAATTTTTCTTACAAATTGAAAGGGCGGGACCTACTTGTTTTATGCCGACACCCAGCGGCATCTGCAGGACAGATGAGTTTTCACTAAGAGCTTTACATGGCAGAAGTACATTCGCAGTGCTTGCCAAACATTGCCGAGGGGCGACCCCACTTGGAAAAATTTTCTTCTAATTGAAAAAAAAATGTGTTTCTAAAATTTTGATGTTGCTTTGACCGGGCGTGAACCTAGGATCTACGCTGTGGTAGGCAGAGCACGGCAGCATCACACAAAGTATTTTTATCGGAACCCGCCTATGGAAGCAGAGTTAGAGAGCGGCCCCCAAACAGCTGTAGGGACCAGGTGGAAAAAGATTTAAATTCCTTTGGTGTTATCGGTTGCCGCCAGTTAGGCTAACGAAGAAGCCACTGTCGCATCTTGTTGGACGACCATGACTGTTTGAACAGTTTAGCGCCAATTAACTAGTATGTATCTGTCTTATATACTAGATTTATCATTGATCTACTCGCATTAATTATATTACTTCATCATACCCATATGTAGTTCACTGCCCTTTTGATAAAAGTTAAAAAAAGCGTATTCATTTTTACAAATACTTTCAGCATTTTGCTTACATAAGTAAATGTTTACAGATTACATAATTTCCAATATGCTAATTCAAAGACAACTAAATAAAAAATTTCATAATACAAAAACTTAAAATATTAACGACTTCAATAGTTAATTAAATCAGGCATTTAAATTAAATAAACTACATTTATCAAAGTCTCTAATTCCGGTTTTGCATTCAACTCACCTTTTTTAATAGCTTTTGGTGTTGCCTTAACCGTTGTTTTGGCGTCATCGGCAGCTTTTGCGGAAGCAGTAACGTCAACAATTTGTTGATGCAGTAAAAGTAAACAAATGCCAACAATTAATTGTTGCTTTGGAAATGCCATTTTTCAGTATTTGATGAAAGAGTAATCACACGGAGAGTCACAAGCGAAAGCAAATTAAAAACTAAAATAACGAAGATTAAAACGAAATTTACATAAAACGAGTTTTTTTTCTGTTTTAATTTATTAATGTTTTGTTTCAAAGAATTTCGTATGAAAAGTAACGGTAATTATGCTAAAAGAAAATAAATGTAATGAACGAAAATAAATATAAGAAAAAACAAAAAAAAGATTTTATTGACAAAGCAGGCAACAAAGAACAGAGAAATGCGTAATTATATGCAAATAAAAACAATCAAACCGTAACACCAAGTGAAAATTATAAAAATTTCACTTTTTCAAGAGAGAAACAAGTAAAAAACAAACAAAATTGCATGATGTGGCGATGCTGAATTTTATTATTTTTTTTTTTTTCACTAAACAAGTTTTTCACAGTTTGGTGGTAGCTGCCTACTTGGTGTAATTATTATTATAAACTTTTATTATTTTTTTAGTTATTTTTTTATTTGGTTTTTTGTACACATTCGTTATTTGTTTGTGTTTGTGGTCCAGTATGCTGTGATATGGCATGTGTGGGGTCAGTGTTGCGGCCAACGCACTTCAGTTCCGTAGATTAGCCGTGTAACATGAAATAGACGAGAATAATCAAAATCCCGGTAAGCGGTGGCTACTGTTCGTTGAAAGATAATTACAAGCAGAAAAAGTTGGTTATATTGCTGTTTTGGCTTGTAGATTAGTTTTGCACGAAACAATTTTTCTTTTTTGCGTCCACTTTATTTTATTTATTTTTTGTTAATTTACTTCTTGTTTATTTTGCATAAGTTTGTTTTTTCTTCAATTTTACTCCTCAATACACTTCAGGCTTGATTTGCAAAATTATTAACGCGTTTCGTAAATCCGTCAGTCAGCAAAATAGATGCCAATGAAAAAAAAATGCTTATAAGTTTCATTACAAAAAAAAACAAGAAAAACTAGCCTTAGCTGCATAAAACTAAAAACCCATGCAAAAATTATGAAAACCGACACTTTTCGCGGCTTTGCTAACTATTAGAGCATAAACTTATTGAATTCAATGCGTTCGCGTGCAAAACTGGTATGCAATATTTAATAAAAAAAATAATAAAATTATAAAAATAAAAATTAAAATATAACAGTGAAAAAATATGAACATAACAAACATATAAAAAAAGCGTTTTCAAAAACTATATACATACATACAAATAAAATGTAACAGAATAACAATAAAGAGCAAACAAAACTTATTTTGAAAAAAAAAAACAACGATGAAGATAATTTGGTGGATTGTTTAATATACCTCTTATTTTGGTTAAATATATATGAAACTTTTTAGTTATAACACTTTGAAAATAAAATACACAGCAATATATAAGAAAAATTTAAATAAGACATAAAAAAATAAAAAAAATGTAACAGCTATTTACCTCAATTCATTCTAGGCACATTTCAGTACAGAAATAAATGCATAATAAAGCATATCAAGATGTATGAAGTAAAAAAAAGTTGAAAATGTTTCCCCCTGGGTTTGAACACTTTCATTATAAAAAGTTCAAAAACTATAAAAAAAAATATTTTTCGGCACCCTGTAAAAGCAGCGAAATGGGCTTTTCTCTATGTTTTTAATATCTTATTTGCGATTTCCTTTTTGCACTGTGCTAATTACTAAAAAGATAATAATTTTTTACTCTGATAACAACATACGAATGATATCTGAATTATTTTTATATTTCTGTTGGAACGAATAAAGGATGCCAAAATTCCAGAGGAGAGGGCACATTTTCAACTTTTTCAGCGACATGCCCTAACGCATATTTCTTTTCGTATTTTTATACTCAGTTGAGCAGAGCTCACAGAGTATATTAAGTTTGATTGGATAACGGTTGGTTGTACATATATAAAGGAATCGAGATAGATATAGACTTCCATATATCAAAATAATCAGGATCGAAAAAAAATTTGATTGAGCCATGTCCGTCCGTCCGTCCGTCCGTCCGTCCGTCCGTTAACACGATAACTTGAGTAAATTTTGAGGTATCTTGATGAAATTTGGTATGTAGGTTCCTGAGCACTCATCTCAGATCGCTATTTAAAATGAACGATATCGGACTATAACCACGCCCACTTTTTCGATATCGAAAATTTCGAAAAACCGAAAAAGTGCGATAACTCATTACAAAAGACAGATAAAGCGACGAAACTTGGTAGATGGGTTGACGTTATGACGCAGAATAGAAAATTAGTAAGATTTTGGACAATGGGCGTGGCACCGCCCACTTTTACAAGAAGGTAATTTAAAAGTTTTGCAAGCTGTAATTTGGCAGTCGTTGAAGATATCATGATGAAATTTGGCAGGAACGTTACTACTATTACTCTATATGTGCTAAATAAAAATTAGCAAAATTGGATGAAGAACACGCCCACTTTTTAAAAAAAAAATTTTTTTAATTCAAATTTTAACAAAAAATTTAATACCTTTTCGAGATATCGTCATTAGGTTGGGCCAGGGTTGACTCTAGAATGTGTTTGTACGATATGGATATCAAATTAAAGGTATTAATGAGGGTTTTAAAAGCGAGTGGCCCTTAGATGTATATGTGAAGGCGTTCTCGCGATATCGACCAAATGTGGATCAGGTGATCCAGAAAATCATCTGTCGGGTACTGCTAATTTATTTATATATTCAATAACACTAACAGTATTCCTGCCAAGATTCCAAGGGCTGTTGATTTCGCCTTGTAGAACTTTTTCATTTTCTTCTACTTAATATGGTAGGTGTCACACCCATTTTACAAAGTTTTTTCCAAAGTTATATTTTACGTCAATAAACCAATCCAGGCGGCCACCGTGGTGTGATGGTAGCGTGCTCCGCCTACCACACCGTATGCCCTGGGTTCACACCCCGGGCAAAGCAACATCAAAATTTTAGAAATAAGGTTTTTCAATTAGAAGAAAATTTTTCTAACGGGGTCGCCCCTCGGCAGTGTTTGGCAAGCGCTCCGGGTGTATTTCTGCCATGAAAAGCTCTCAGTGAAAACTCATCTGCCTTGCAGATGCCGTTCGGAGTCGGCATAAAACATGTAGGTCCCGTCCGGCCAATTTGTAGGGAAAAGCAAGAGGAGCACGACGCAAATTGGAAGAGAAGCTCGGCCTTAGATCTCTTCGGAGGTTATCGCGCCTTACATTTATTTATTAAACCAATCCAGTTACCATGTTTCATCCCTTTTTTCGTATTTGGTATAGAATTATGGCATTTTTTTAATTTTTCGTAATTTTCGATATCGATAAAGTGGGCGTGCTTATGGTCGGATTTCGGCCATTTTTTATACCAAGATAAAGTGAGCTCAGATAAGTACGTGGGCTAAGTTTAGTAAAGATATATCGGTTTTTGCTCAAGTTATTGTGTTAACGGCCGAGCGGAAGGACAGACGGTGGACTGTGTATAAAAACTGGGCGTGGCTTCCACCGATTTCTTCCATTTTCACAGAGAACAGCTAACGTCATAGAATCTATGCTCCTACCAAATTTCTAAAGGATTGGTAAATTTTTGTTCGACTTATGGCATTAAAAGTATTCTAGACACACTAAATGAAAATGGGCGGAGCCACGCCCCTTTTGAAATTTTCTTTTATTTTTGTATTTTGTTGCATCATATCATTACTGGAGTTGAATTTTGACTTAATTTACTTATATACAGTAAAGATATTAAATTTTTTGTTAAAATTTGAATTTAAAAAAATTTTTTTTAAAAAGTGGGCGTGTTCTTCATCCAATTTTGCTAATTTTTATATAGCACATATATAGTAATAATAGTAACGTTCCTGCCAAATTTCATCATGATATCTTCAACGACTGCCAAATTACAGCTTGCAAAACTTTTAAATTACCTTCTTGTAAAAGTGGGCGGCGCCACGCCCATTGTCCAAAATCTTACTAATTTTCTATTCTGCGTCAAAACGTCAACCCATCTACCAAGTTTCATCGCTTTAACCGCCTTTGGCAATGAATTATCGCATTTTTTCGGTTTTTCGAAATTTTCGATATCGAAAAAGTGGGCGTGGTTATAGTCCGATATCGTTCATTTTAAATAGCGATCTGAGATGAGTGCTCAGGAACCTACATACCAAATTTCATCAAGATACCTCAAAATTTACTCAAGTTATCGTGTTAACGGATGGACGGACGGACGGACGGACGGACGGACATGGCTCAATCAAATTTTTTTTGGATCCTGATTATTTTGATATATGGAAGTCTATATCTATCTCGATTCCTTTATATATGTACAACCAACCGTTATCCAATCAAACTTAATATACTCTGTGAGCTCTGCTCAACTGAGTATAAAAAAATTGAAATTATTTGGTATTAAATTACTCTTATTACTTGAAATATTTTGGTATATATATTTAAACTACAAATACAACTGTACTGTACAATGTTTTTTAAAAACTATTCTTAGTGAAATAATAAAAAAAAATATTTAAAAAAATCTAATTTTAAAATTTTTTTTATTTGAAATTTTTTTCATATTGTTCTTAAAAAAAATTATATAGTAAAAAATTTGATTAAAAGAATATCAAAATAATTTTTCAAATATTTTGGTACATATTGATATTTGTAAAAAATTAGGAAATTATTAAATACATTTTTTCTTTGGAAATTTATTTTAAAACTTTAAAATATGCAAATCTGCCAAAATTGATGTATTTTTAAATATAAAAAAAAATTAGATAACTTTATTCACAATTTCAAAATAATAAATAAATAGTTTAAAATGATAAACTATTAAATTTCAATAAATAAAAAAATTTTTTGAAATGCTTTTTTGTATTAAGCTTAAGGGTATTACTCCGCTTAACAACAACAACATTAAAGTTTGAATTCAAACCCGTTTAAAGAATATTTACCTATAATTTTTTTGTTTGTGTCTTTTTTTAGATTTTTTAAAAATAACTAAAAAGTTAAAACTTGTAACTAAGTCGCAGTTCGGTCCAAAGATTTTCTTTTTCGGCCCAAATGAAGAGTGAAGGAAAATAAAAAACAAAAACTTTATTGAAATATGGTAGCAAATTCAAGCAAATCAAAAAAATATTTTATTATATAAATATTTATTTCAGACTTGCGTAAAAAAAAAATATTATAGAAAGTGAAAAGGGCAAAAAGTACCCCCAGCGGGTTAGGGGGTTAGAATATACACGTGGTAGGTATGCCTGTCGTAAGAGGCGACTAAAATACCAGATTCGAGGGGTTGTGTAGCACAACCTTTTCAGGTTGCCTGCGCAATATATAGCTTTTCCAAACCCAATTGTCAACCTAACCTTCGAGCGGCGAATCCCGTTTCACTAACAGACGAGGCTCTGGCGACACCAAGCTCCTCATGGAAGGGAGGGAGGTATGGCCATAAGGTTTAATGTGGCCATATAAATCGTTCCCGAGATGGTCGGGAGTTACCGGAGCATACCGGATATGTATCCGGCAAAGGACCATCACATCGATAACACTCCCCAAAGCCTTCGGGGAGCAACCTTATCGTTACAACAACAACAAGGGCACAAAGTTGCCTAAAGGAAGGAAGAAAATGAACTTAAATTTAGCAAACAAAGCAATGAAGTTATAAAACATTAAAAACAAAAATATAATTAATAAAAAAAAAATATTAATATTAATATAAAATAATAAAGTCATTGAAGGTGAAAAGGACAAAAAACCACATGCAAGAAAGGAAAAAAAAGAGAATAAAATATAAAAAAACAGCTATAATTCTAAAAGACTGAAAATTAACAAAAAATACAAAAATAAAAGATTATATACTATGAAAAGGGAAACTAAATTAATTTTAAATAAAAAGCAAAAACTACAAAAAAAATAACAATAATAAATGGAACAATATTTAAAAAAAAAATTAAAAAGCAGAGACTAAAATTTAAAAACGGACAAAAAAACTGGTATCGTCGAAAAAGAAATAAAAAAGGAAGTAAAACGGCAAAATAAATAAAAAATGTGTACTGCCTTAAAGAATATAAATATTGGAAATTAGCAAAGTAAAGATTTATTCAAAATTATATGTATTTTAGATTAATATCTGTTTACTTTATTTAATAATCTTCATTTTTTAGTAAATAAACCCTTAAAAAAGTAATATTTATTAAGTAGATAGATTGCTGAAGAAATAAAATCATTGCAAAAGCGCATAAATCTGCAAAAATCCTCTTAAGCCCATTTCAAGTGATTTTTATATTTTACATGCCATTGTAATTCAATGATCTATTACATATTTTTACAATTATTTTCTCGCTTAATAGCTATAATTATATTGCTTTTTTTTATAAGCACACTTAATTAATTTTATGTGCTTTTTATTGCAACATTTCATTTTTTTGCATTAATTCAAATTTTATGGCACGCGGAAATCGATAATTTGTCTGGCCACAAGTTTACATTACACTGAAGGAAAAAACACTATTTTCAAAATTTTGCAGAAAGAGTGCACCGTCACATTTTTGGGACCAAATTAAGTTCGCCGCCCATACATTCCATGTTTTATCTTCGGTCAATATTCATAAATTTTTCTTTCTACAAAAATCAACGATCGACACACAGCAAATAGCGATCTAAGATCACCACATAGCAACACTAATAACAATTTAATTGTCGTGCAAACAGCACTTTTTTGTTTTTTGAAATTGTGTGCATATTTTTGCATTTCCTTTTGTTGTGCGCACTTGTTCGCTATGTCTCCACAATTTGTTTTTTTTTTTTTTTTGTAGCCATTTTGCCACATTAGTGGCAAACAAAAAACACTTTCGATTTCAAACATTAACTGCATAATGACAACAACACTTTTACGAGCAATAATCCATAGTATCTGTTGTCAAAAAAAAACCTAAATATACAACCAACAATGGAGTGATGAATTTAATATTGATTGTAGCGATGAAACTTGTTGATGTGATAAACGTCACAGCTGCACAAATTTTACTAATATATTTGCTTTTACGTTTAAAACAGATGTAGTTACATTGATGCGACAATGCTTAAAACAAAAACTATTATCACGATTTTTTTGAATTTGTGGCACGTTTTTCAAGTTAAGCGCTTGAAATTTTGTTAAAACGTGAGCGAAAACATTATTGTTATTTTATTTTTATATGTCGCACTTAATCTATGATCATAATCAAATGATTGTATGCACTTCCCCAGTAGTTTTGTCTTGAAAAAAGTATTTTTTTATTTGCTTTTTTCACTTTTTCTTTTCTTTTTTTCACTCTTACATCAAACTTTCATAAACTTTTCTTTTTCTTCAACACCGTATTTAACTTACAAAACGATAAAACGCATGCGCCCTTCACGAAAGCGCAACACCGTCTGTTTGTTGCTTCACAGAAGTTGCTATGTTTTAAGTCGCTTGCTATTTTAATTTGGCACTCTCCAAGTCTCTATCTCACTATTCACTCGTGTTTGTTAGAAACAACTCTGAATCAATAATGAACACTCTCATGAGCGGATGAACTTTTTAGTGGCGATCATTGCCTCCAGTTTTTATGAATGAAAACAAAATTTTGCGTATTTTTTGTTTACTTCTCTATCATCTGTTTACTGCATTTTATTTTGTTTTGCTTCTGTTTACTATACCGTTGTTATACACCTGGCATGCTTTGATCAGCTGTTTTTGAACCGGTCATTTTATTAAACAACCATGCGATCGCTGTTATTTATCTACCTACGAGAAAATTTGTGCATGTGTGTATGTAGATATATTCGTTTGGGTGTTTTTGTTAAGCCGATAATGATAAAAAGCACATGTTGGTCATTCGTAGGCTGTTTGCCACAAACGGTAGTTTTTGACTGTTACTGTTTCCTTCAGTCACTCATCGAAGTTTATAAACTTTGCTTTTGGGAGTGTTTCAAAAAGAACAAAAGTAGATATGGATGTTTGATTTTATTTCCAGTGGTTATGTTTAAGAAAGTCCTGTCTGAATTGCTGGCTCGATGAAGCGCCGTCTTTCCAGTTATCAGACTCTGCCGTTTTTGAGGATAAACGTGATCGTTAACTGTGACTTCTCAGTCGCAATGATTTCTATCCGGAGCTGTGTTTGCACAGTGATACGAACATCATATAGTTGAAATCATAATTTCCAAACACGATTGCCAATAATGGCAATCACGACGATTTCCTCGAAGCTGTCGCTGTATTTATTGTGATCTATCATATGCTGGAACAAAATCATATAATGATTTGTGGCTATCTCTAACTGCACACATCGTGAAATAACTAATGAAAAATGTTTGACGAAAAGGTGGGGTTTCGCCCTATGGAATTAGAATTCTTTGGAAGACTGCTGGGATAGTAACTTAAGCTATGCGATCCTTTGGAAGATTTATACCACCAAATTTTCAAACCCTTCATCCTCATTACGTCAGTCCTATTAGATCAGGGCTCGGTTTCTGAAATAATTCATCTTCTTTTCTCCTAAAGGCAGACAGAATTACAATCGCTTTCAATTATTATTAAACGGAGGGTGACAGATATATTTCAAGAGCCTTCAAACGGTACAAATATCCCACATTCGCTTCTGCGCCATTAAGACACGATACACGCCGACCTAAATTATTGACCATCTTATTTTCCTATGAAATCTTCATAGATCACACTCTACACTGACTTACCAGACACGATCTTACTGATACTAAACTGGTAGCTCGAAAGCCGTTTGCATATACACTGAATTCTGAGGTCTCTACTAATACACTTAATTCTCTTAATGCACGCATACTAAATAGCAATATTACTCCGTGATCCGCGTAAACTAGTTACCATCTAACCCCATTTCTCGGGAGTTAACGCAGTATGCTCTCTGCAGCACAAGGCTCTAAAGAAGGTTGACAATAAACAACGCGAGGAGTCTGCGTCCTCAAATATCATGTGATCTCGCTTTCTGCTAACTCTATCCACTTTAGAATGGGCTATTCAATACCAGAATATTCTATTATTTACAATCGAACTTTATTGTAGGATCGCCTTTAGTCCAAAAATGCAGCTGAGGTAAAGTGAACAGTTGAGGCCTGCTCACAACCTTGAACCATACAACATTTTGCGGAAGTCTTTGGGATTATCATGATCCCATTTGTTAATCGAAAAAATCTCACCATTATCAAAGTCACATCTTTGGCTTTTTAATGCTGCGTGGTTTGAGGGGATATGAATATTCGTGATACGAAGTTATGCAGTATCCGACAAGGTGATAATACATTGTGTTAAATGGCATATTAACTAATCGTGTCCATTAATTATCAAACATTTCTGCTAAATACCACATTTATTCGATGGAACTACAAAAGATGTAAGTCAATTAGTAAAAACTTTTTGTAGGTACTTAAAATTACAGTCAATTGTTTTTTTTTTTTTTTTTTGTTGACATACGACATATTAATAGTTCAAGCTGAATTACAATAAACAAAATATTTGCGTTGAATTATTAATCACAAACTGTCAACGTGTTAAGAAATGAAGAAGGTCATTAATTAAACAAGCATTACTATATAAATTAACACTCCTTTATACATATGTAAACTAAAATTTGACTAATGACATGCAATGGTTGAACTATTGAAAGCTTAAACCTAAAATTCGTTATAACGGTGTCGGATTATGTAAATGCGTCTAAATTTTAATTTAACACCAAAAAATTCCCTTATTAATTAAAAATAAGCGTATACAAGCTAAAAAAAATTACAAAGTGAAAATAAAGCAAAAAAAAAAACACCAGTTAAGACCAGAAATTTCACGAGTTCAGGTACGACCTCATTTGAAGATTATTATTAATGGAATTTTGATAGTGAATTGGCAACGATCCAACTTCTTGCACAGAGGCAAAAACCATATAAGTAGTAGACGGATAAATATGTATATATTCACTTATACATGTATCAGCGCTTAAGTGTGTTTTTATATTATTTAAAAATAATTTTTAACAAGTACTTTAAATATCAACTATCACATCAACATCACATCACATCATATTGCATTAGTCACATGATATCCAGACAATTACATTGTAGTCGGTCATGCGCATAACATTCAATCAGTTTTATCAACATTTGTATTGGCACATTTATATGCACTGGATTAGTGGGGAATTCACAGCAATAGTAGTTAAAGCTATTAGTCCATTGTTAATTTGCCACAGCCACACCTGATTTTTTTGTTGTGCCAATTCTGTAGCTAAATACATACTTACTTACATGTCTTATTAAAATATATATCATGACATCTCAATAAAATAACTTTTTGCTACTAAATAAATTTGTATTGAATGGCGAATTGTAATTTTGGCACAATGATAAGATTAATGGCATATATCAGGCATGCTTAACCAACGAAACGATATCATTTCGTTACGATAATTAACGTTAATAAACGAAACAAAGTCATTTCGTTTCGTTTATTAACGTTAAGAACGTCAAATTAACGAAATGATTTTGTTTCGTTTTCTGCCATAGCAAAACGAAATCAAATCGTTTATGTTGATTATTAATTTCAAACTATGCTGGTAAAGCTGATAAAAATGAAAGCATTAGCAAGTTGATTGCAACTTTTTTCATGAATTTTGACAGTACGAACATTTCTCAGAGTATTTTTGACATTACCACCAACGAATTACACAAACAAATTACATGGAGTTTGTGTGTATGTCCGCTCGCTGTTACCAGCTTACGGCTTCACCATGGCTATAGCATTGCCAGCACAATTCAAACATAATCACATTTTTGTTAACGTTTTTAACGTTAACGAAAGCTTTCGTTTCGGTTAAAAGCGAGATACAATTTATCTTGATAATTCAACGGAAACGGTGGAAATTTTTTGATAAACCATTAGCTTAACGTTAAGGTGCATCCCTGGCATATATTTTCAATTAAGTACTGCACTGATTTTTTAATTGAGATCTGATGGCCTGGTATGGCTTCAGTGCCGTTTAATAATATTTTGATTTTTAAATATTTCCCCGTAAGTTTTCATATGTGTAAGTAGCCTATTATTGAAAATTGTACTAATTTAAAGTATATTTAAGAACTTGTCATACATTTTACTCTTATTGATCGTCCTGTGATTTTACGATAATCAACATCATTAATTGTCGCTTAATCGACTAAACAAATTAGATCGTTGCCTAGCATAGGATGCCCGTCATTCATTCTTATTGGCAACAAAGGCCAATTAAAAATATCAAGAAAACCTCAGTAGCCCTCCAGCTACAGTAGGCGAGTAGTAGAAGCATATCTTTTATACTATATGGTTCCAGCGAATGGGAGGAAAAACTGGTCGGACCATGCCGATTGGTTAAAGTATTTCGCTTACTATTTAACATCTGTCAGCCGGGAGCTTGTTTCCATACTACTTCCATTTGTTTTTGGTTCTCTTCACATCTCTTCTTTCCTCAACTTTTCTCTTAGCCATTCACACTCACTCTCACCATACTTTTCTCTTTGTTTCTTTAGTATCTGTCCTACTTGCTTTTTTCCTCTCATCTCCATCTCCACCAGCTCCATCGGAGCTCCAATTTCACACAAACCATATACCAATAAACATACGAAGTACGTAAAGGAATTACCGAGGAAATTTTTATTCAGACAGTAGGCTCAATGCTTTCAATGCTTAATGCTCGAGCAAAAAAACCTACAGGTATAGCAGCAATGTTCTATTTACTTGAAGCTATAGTTATGAAAAATTCTATGAAAATCTGTCTAGGCGCTCGGCCTCCTTCCCACAAATTTTTTTGTAGCTTAAATCTTGCTCTAAAGTACGCTCCCTGTTCCTTTTCTTCTTTCTCTCTTTTTCCGTCCCTTTTCGCCACCTTTTTTCCCGTCTGCTTTACCTTACCACCACCCACTCTCCCCCTTCTACTTACCAAAATTCCTACCGTTTTGATTACTCGTCTACTTTTTCATCCTATTCTTTATCCCTTTTTTCCCACTCTCTTTCATTCAAATATTCAGATCGAACATGTGCCAGAGGAACGGTCATCTACCTGGGAAGTCTGCCTTCTTCTACTGCGATTTTCGGGTATTGGACTCTGATAAATGGATTTGCCAGACATTTTTCAGCACAAGAATTTGTTGACTCTTTGCTGATGAGGTTAAGGGCCTGTTTGTGTTTTTTTTTTTTTTTTGTTCAAATAGCTGAATTCTTGTGCACCCGATTTCTTCGTATTTCTTGCGGAGATGTTTCATCTTATTCCTAGGAGGCGGGGCCTCATCGATCTCGTTTCTGAGTATTTAACAGAAACTGTGTCATTAGCATTTGTTACTGTCTTTTGTGGGAAGTATTTCCACCTCTCTACATAGATGAGGTTCGGGCGTCATAAGAAAACATACCTTTGCTGTTCTGAGCGCGGCGAATGATAAGAAGAAAAGAACTTATTATCTTCCGTTTCTTTTCGTCCGTCTCCTCCTTTCCATTTCTTTCTTCTTCTTTGTCATTTTTCTCTTCCATTTTCTAACCCTTTCCCTTTCTTTTTTGGCGCATCATTTTATTTTGAGGGAATTTTTCGCTGCCTCTTTCCCATTCTAAACTTCTCTTTTCCTCTTCTCTTCCAACCGATCTCCTTCATATCGACGGCTGAGTGAAATATCACCTATCTCGGCTGCCAGTACGAAAACGCCCCATCAAAGAACGTTTTTTAAAAACGTCTTATTTCAGAATTTCCTTCAAAAAATGCTATCTCTCAGAAATCGGTTGAAGAGTGCCCTATCAAAGAACTTTTTCATAAACGCCTCAGCTGATGAGAAAATACATTGAATTTAAGCTCGGATGGAGATAGAGTTCTATTCTATTAAGCAATCGAGGTACAGCATTTTTGACTTCTACTTGAAATATTTGCGAACGTCATATATGTAATACTCCTATATAGCTACAAAAGGCTAGGTACATTCCCAAACATCAGAGTACCGATATATTACTGTTTAAACGTTTTTGTTTTTGTATTCAATAATCGAATGTACCTAAATTTTACTATTTTCTTGTCACACTTATGCTGCTACAATCACAAAAACTTTATAGGCTGTCTTGTTTTGATTTCGAATTCAAAACACATTTCGAGCATTTTCTATTAGCAATATAGGAGTATTACATATATGGCGAACGTATATAAGTTTGAATTTTTCAGAAAGGGGCGTGGCAGTTTCAAGAACTGCATGCAAGTTATATTTCTGAACTCTTTTTGCGCCGGTGGATACAAATAATATACTTCAAACAGTTGGTCTATATTGTTTATTGCAACAACTAAACACCGTTAACTTACCATATGGTTTTTATTATTATTATAGAAAAAAATAATAGTTTGCCAATGGCAAAAACTTAGTGACCTACATAAGCAATAATAACAAAAAAATCCTTCGAAAACTTCAAAGGTGAATGGAAATTTACACTCAAATGAAAGCAAAGCGAATTAGGCATAAACAAAACGCTGACCACGGGTGCTAATGGGCATAAACAGAGATGTATATGTGTATGTAAATATGTTTCTTTAATTGGTCTGTTCCACAACTACACGGGAAATAATCTGTGTTGGCTGTCTATACACAATTGGGAAATACAATCGTTTTTTGGTAGTAATCAAAATTTTATTCGTACTATGTGCTCGATTTTAAAATGGTTGTTTATATCTATATGACACTACTATATTTTGTCTTGGAATACAAGCTCGAGAAACTGACGAAACTTTATCGGAACTTCAAAACACAAAAACAATTTCAACCATGACAAAGCGAGACCACTATTCTCCCAAAATTAGTGAGTTTGACATGTTTTTGTTTATGTTTTAAATTTTAGTTCTACATTAACATTTTTAACAATAAAAGCAATGTAAATAACACGGGAAAATTATTTCGGTCTCTGATGGTTCACTTTTTTCACAAGAAAGTTGATTTTAGTTGCGTTTTTATGCACAAAATTTTGAAACTAAAAACAAAAATATTGCGCAGAAAATTAGTACTGCTAAATTTCAGTATGCATTATACTCAGTTGCAACTAAAATGTGTATCTCCAATTTATCTCTACACAAGTCCACCATTAATCGCAAACGATTTTGCTATAGGTTACACCTGCTTACACACTATATGACCAACAGAGTTGCGTATCTCCGCTTTTCTGTACATCGGGGTTTGTAACGAGTTATTTGCCACTGACGCGAGTCTTCAATAATTGTCGCTAGACGGGTCTCCCAAACGTTATCTTAGTGATGATAGCCATTTTATTTTAACCGCAATTATAGATCTACATATATACATGTAAAAAAAAAAAAACACGGCTACTATTTAAAATTTTTTGAAAGTTTCGTTTCGTTATGGAACGCTTTTTGTACTAAACTGTAAGCATTTCAATGTTTATCGAACACTCCTATTTAGACACACATTCGCTTAAAATAGGCAATGTCATATTGCCTAATTGCGGCATTGTTTTTTGTTGTAGTATAAAGGTGGCAAGCAAATTGATCACATTATTAACATACACAACAAGCATCAAGGGATAAAATCAAAAACAAAAAAAAAAACTAATGAACAATTTAAACTTGAAATGATAAGAAGACTGGTTGGTCAATTAGGAATTAAGCATTTGTTCAAATTTTAAATGTCAGTAGTTAAAAGGCTGAAGAAATTTATTTCCATTAATGGCAACTATTGCATACTTACAAAATCATCTATATTTACATATACACTGCTGATCATCAGAAAATATCTTTTTTAGACAAATTTATTTAAACAGCTGTTAAGATTTAAAAAAGTACAATACTTCATTGTGTTAAGACATCCACAGAGTTGTCAGTGTACTTATCTGGGGAAGGCATGCCATGTTGTGGAATCATATGCAGGGCCGCATTAACCATCAACGGGGCCATAGGTAACCATCAATTTGGGGCACTTTTTTCACGTCCGTTCCCTTCTTTTTTCGATTAAAAAATGCAAACTTATATCTTTCAAAAAATTTTATTGTCAAACTGTAATAATATCAATAAAATTACTATCTACATTTTAAACATTATGCTTTATACATTTGTTTTCGGCAAATTCATAAATTATATCATCAATATCGATTTTGTTTAATAAGTCTGACTCAATGCAAGGTATACTTAACATCTCGAGTCGCTCTTGTCGCGTTGTAACACTTTCAGCAGCTTTAATTCTTTTTAATTGCGAGAAGGATCGTTCGGCAGAACAATTTGTGATCATTAATTTTAAAAAAATTCGAAGACCTATTTCTGTGTTAGAAAATACATCGGCTAATTGATCTTCCATTAGAATCTTATACTAATGACTATGAGTTTTTTGTGCATCAGTGTATCTGGAGTTCACGTAACTTTGGAATTGTTTCATTTCAAGGAAAAATTCTTCAAAATCTCTAGAATAAAAAGTAACTAAGTTATTTATAGCTTCGTGGAGGTCTCCATCACTTAGAGAAAAGTTGATGAGAAATCCAAATCTCTCTGAAACTTCCATATACACTTTCACACGTCATTTGATTTCACTGTGAAGATTGTCGATACTTTCGAGGAAACCCTTTGTCCTAAAATCATCGCGAGGCCTTTGCGTTATTAGGTTGTTTTTCTATGACGAGTACGTTTTACGATTTCTGTATAACGTACACCAGGTAATAATAGTTTTGTTTTTTCCTCGAAATCGTTGAACTTTTCACGGAATGAAACTAAACTCTCTTCTAACCATCCGTACATAAAAGCACACGGTTTCAAATCTGCTTTTTCACTTTACAATGGTTTTACTCACGGAAGGCGTAGCAGTCAAAATGCAAATCTCTCTGAAACTTCCATATACACTTTCACACGTCGTTTGATTTTACTGTGAAGATTGTCGATACTTTCGAGGAAACCTTTTGTCCTAAAATCATCGCGAGGCCTTTGCGTTATTAGGTTGTTTTTCTATGACGAGTACGTTTTACGATTTCTGTATAACGTACACCAGGTAATAATAGTTTTGTTTTTTCCTCGAAATCGTTGAACTTTTCACGGAATGAAACTAAACTCTCTTCTAACGATCCGTACATAAAAGCACACGGTTTCAAATCTGCTTTTTCACTTTACAATGGTTTTACTCACGGAAGGCGTAGCAGTCAAAATGCAAATCTCTCTGAAACTTCCATATACACTTTCACACGTCGTTTGATTTCACTGTGAAGATTGTCGATACTTTCGAGGAAACCTTTTGTCCTAAAATCATCGCGAGGCCTTTGCGTTATTAGGTTGTTTTTCTATGACGAGTACGTTTTACGATTTCTGTATAACGTACACCAGGTAATAATAGTTTTGTTTTTTCCTCGAAATCGTTGAACTTTTCACGGAATGAAACTAAACTCTCTTCTAACGATCCGTACATAAAAGCACACGGTTTCAAATCTGCTTTTTCACTTTACAATGGTTTTACTCACGGAAGGCGTAGCAGTCAAAATGCAAATCTCTCTGAAACTTCCATATACACTTTCACACGTCGTTTGATTTCACTGTGAAGATTGTCGATACTTTCGAGGAAACCCTTTGTCCTAAAATCATCGCGAGGCCTTTGTGTTATTAGGTTGTTTTTCTATGACGAGTACGTTTTACGATTTCTGTATAACGTACACCAGGTAATAATAGTTTTGTTTTTTCCTCGAAATCGTTGAACTTTTCACGGAATGAAACTAAACTCTCTTCTAACGATCCGTACATAAAAGCACACGGTTTCAAATCTGCTTTTTCACTTTACAATGGTTTTACTCACGGAAGGCGTAGCATTCAAAATGCAAATCTCTCTGAAACTTCCATATACACTTTCACACGTCGTTTGATTTCACTGTGAAGATTGTCGATACTTTCGAGGAAACCTTTTGTCCTAAAATCATCGCAAGGCCTTTGCGTTATTAGGTTGTTTTTCTATGACGAGTACGTTTTACGATTTCTGTATAACGTACACCAGGTAATAATAGTTTTGTTTTTTCCTCGAAATCGTTGAACTTTTCACGGAATGAAACTAAACTCTCTTCTAACGATCCGTACATAAAAGCACACGGTTTCAAATCTGCTTTTTCACTTTACAATGGCTTTACTCACGGAAGGCGTAGCAGTCAAAATGGAGTTCCATAAAATCAACATGAAACCAAATTCGAATTTTTGCATTTTATTCGCAACACACGTCGCCTCATAACGAGTATCAGTACTTTGTGATTCATCATCAGCTATGATTCCTAGAGCCTCCAATGTGATATCAAATGAATCGTAAACTTAATTCGTCACGTTCGAATGTGCTTCCCAGAATTTTAGAAGTATTTTTAATTTTTCGGGGGCCTCCTAAAATCGGAGGCCCAGGCAACCACCGATTCTGCCTACTTGTTAATCCGGCCCTGATCATATGACATAGATGAGGAATAAATGCGGGTTCTTTCATGATAATAGGTCTAATACCTTGATGCACTGTGACCTTTAGTAATATCAATTGTACTTGTAGAATTTTTTTTTTTTACTACCTCTATAGGCTTTTTGCAACACATAACGAACGGATAAGAAGTCACTCCAACTATGTAGAATCAGCATTATAGAATCATTCACGGAGAAGAAGCACCGGGGTTTCATCGTCCAAAAGACTACAGTATGCTGAGCGCTACTCAAAGTTTTAATATCCGATGCATAGTAACATCCTTGTCAACTGTCACGTGCTCCTCTTTACTCAAACGTTAAGTACCCGAAACGGAGGTTGTGGGTTGTAAGCTGTTACACTGGTCACCTTAAGGTCTGCTCTTGAAAATGTCGGCTTAGAAAATACTGTCAAAATACTACAAACTGTGAGTTAGCGAGATCATTATCGCCAAAAGCAGACTTCGTTTAAACAAACTTACTCCGCATCTAACTAACTCTCCCGCTGCCACTCCCAATTCCATCATCAGAGCATCTACCTATCCATACTTACTTTTACAATATATACCTTTCTAACAACTAAACCGTTTTGGAACGATTTACCACAATTACAAAAAAGAGGTTTTCACCAAATTGTGAATAATAATGTGGGAATAAAAAATATATATCAGGAAGATTTTCCGTCATTCCTTGTTAGTGTCACTGAAGATGGCACAATGCCGAATCCGGTTTGTCACCAAACCAAATTCGACAAGAGATAACGGAAAATCATTCCAGTATACATCAATCATCCACCCTGTCGAAAAATCAACAAAACAAAGAGAATCATTTTCTATTGATATTTTAAAACGTTGAACCTATTCAGTTGAACAGCAGTGTATATGCAATAATTTAATAGCTTTTCAAATAACAACTAAGACGTTTTTTTAAGTTACAGAGTTGTTTTTTTTTTTGTATTAAAAAAGTAATTAAAATTTATATATGTGGGTCACATGAGATTCGGGTTTATTTGAATATATTTTTTTTAGTTTGTAAGAGTTACATTAATGACCAATCAAATTGGAAAAAAGCTAATTTTATTGAATGGAAATTCGTGGGTTAATCTTAAATCAATGCTTTGCATTCTTATATAGGCAATTTGGTAGCTGTGCTGATATTTATCGACTTCATTAAGTTAATTTATAGTACCAGATCTACCCAATTTGGCGATTTCTAGCCCCAATAGGGTCAAAAATCTTGAAAGTTAATGTTTGCACGTCTAGCAACATGTTCGTTAGAAACTACACAGTCCTTGCGTTCCAAAGAACAGTGATCCAGATACGGATAGATATTTTACATGCAAATGCAACAACAAATTGATCCATATGGAACGCAACATGTATTATTTCCCTTACGACAAGAATGGCCAATAGCAAACATACCGTTAAAGGTGCTTTAAATATACTTATTCACCGACAGCTCTAAACATAAGCGGGGCAATGTGGCAATCAGCCTTATCGCGAGTTTTTTTTTCACCCGAAAATATTCACAGTTTTTGTTCACCCTATTGAAGAGGAAACAATTTTTCGTGTTCGAAAAAGGTTTGGCCTTATTGGCTCTTTGTTCGGGCGAAATGAACTGCGGGGAAACTCAAATTTATTCACTTATATTTTACAGGCGAACGAGAGGAAAACCAAATGTAAGTACTTTTTTTGTTTTGAAATTTTATATTCTTATAATTATATGCACTTTTATTATTAGGAATAAATAAATAAATAGGGCACAATCGGAAATGCTGCTTGACAAGATGATCGGGAAAAAGTGCCGGACTTCTGGAAGCAGCTTACGTTATGTTCAAATAGCCTTGGTACACCTGTTAAGAGTGAAGCTGAGTGGAAAAAAGTAAAATTCCTTTATTGCTAAGTATGTAAATTCTTTTTTTTAGACAAGGTATATATTTCTAGGAATGACCCACGAAAGAAGGCGTCCAAAAATGCAATTTATGCGAAGGGGAAAGGAGGCGGACCCAACATCCTACAACTCCTGGTATTCCGAACTTTGTGCTTTGTGTGCAGTTTGACGTTGCTCTTCTAAAGTTGGCCAAGTTATGCATTGTGTCCATTGTAGACAAAGCAACGGTTCCAAAATGTTCAGCACTCCTGAAAGTAGCTCACTGAAACAAGATTGGCTAAGACCTACCTCATGGTCCTTTCCAACGCCTTTTTGATGTCCTCCCTTAGTGAAAAAATGAAGACATGCGCTCAACTTTACAATTGGCGGAACTCCAAAGTTTTTCTTCAATGGTGGCAAGGAGTTGGTAAGAATATCTAGCAAAGAATGCTGGCTTGTTTAGCCCGTAATATTGCCGAAAACTAATTGAAAAAAAGTTAACTTTTTATTCAAACGTCTGAAAATAGTAATTTTTAAATTATAGTGAATCACTTAGCTCCAAAGGATTAGAACTGTCCCTTAATTGCCTTCGAATCGCTTTCACATTTATATTCGCCTCCCGCTCAACCAATACCGACCTAAGTGCAATACTAAACATTTTTTTTATACATTTTTATCCCTATTTTTGCTGTATTTTCAGGAAATATATGCTTGTTTACAAAGTCTACACAATTGCAAGTAAACTATTTGTTCGCTGCTAATTCACAATAGAGCAACAGCAGTTTCAATGAGCTTTTGTTCGCCCGAAATTGCCGATAGACGAAAAAAGTTCATCCGAACAAAAAAAGTGAAGGCGAACACTTTTCCGCGCGAACTTCGCGATAAGGGTGTATGTGTTTCGTATTAAGCGGAAAGGTTAGCAATTTATTGACTAAAATTAGGAAAAGTGTTTATATTTTCTCGCACAGTCGGACCGCCTTGGGCAGCGGATTCTGTAATTACTTGCGCAATTGCATATGCACGGAGGAGGAGGATTGTGTGCAATATCTTAAGAGATATACAAGGTGAGGTAACCCGAAATAACGATTGGTCAAACAAATCATTTCCAGCATTCGGTGCTAGTGTGGGAGCATTCCGGATTCATACTAAAAAAGTGCTTTTCATATCCGTAATACTGCCATACGTAGCCGCGAAATATTTTGTAGCTATGTCGTCAGCAACATGAGGAACGCGAATTCAGAGCAACACTCTAGCGTAGTTGGAGTGATGTCCTTCAGCAGCTTCCTTTTGCTTTCTGTTGTTTCATTCCGGCGTTTGTCTTTAACTTGCTATCAATGATATCTGTTAAAATATCTTCTCAGTCGCATGTCGTATTCGCGTCCAATATATTATTCCAGAGTCTTATATCTAAATAGTTGAGTCCCTTTTTTTCTGCTCCCAGCTGTAGTACGTGCGAGTCTAAAATCTAATTTCGCAAAATGAGTGTCGTTTGAAAGCTGTTAAGTCGGCTGTCGACAAAGTGTTCATAATATGACAAATCTTGGCGAAGATACGTATACCCAGCACCTTTTTTCCGATTTCAAAGCAGTTTCCTATGGGACGGAAAGGTGTAGTCCATATGCCGCTGCTGTTAATTTGGTAACCCTCTAAACGTTGCTATACTAAATGACGCTAGGCACCGATATCAGGCAATCAAACTCCTCACCTGCTACCCTAGAATTAAGTACAATATATATTTACTAAAACCCATACCTTCCTCCATTAAATATATCAGTCCTGTCCATCGGTTTGATTAAGATTTTTTACAACAGTTAGGCCCGGTTTTTCAGTACAAGTTCACCTCAGCTTGACAGTTAAACTACGCTTAAACTTATTCTGCAGTTTATCAGTCTACTTCAACGGAAGTTTAAGCTAGCTTAAGCGGCCGATCTGCTAGGGTTAAACTCTAGTTAACCTATCAGTTATTTGCGTTCGTACGAAATGGCGTCCAAAATACCCAACAAGCATTTCGTCTTGAGTACCATTAGAGCTCATGTTGATAACTACGCATACTTCTAAAATCTCAAAAGTTGTTTCGAAACAGTGGCTCAACTCAAGAATCATAGCGTACTCAGCAAAAGAGGGGACTTTTATAAAGCAAAATATTCTATTACTTAAGTTGAAAAAAATAATTAACAACTTGCGGTTCTCTAACTGGACTCAAATATATGATTAAATGATGTTGATGTAGCACGCTACCATCACACCACGGCGGCCGCCTATATAATTTATTCTTGATTAATTTACTTACTTACTTTATTATTTTTTATTAATTTATTCTTGATTAATACGTGTGACATCTTATGCATAGACATCAAAATTCCAAAGTGATTGGATCACCTGATTTGTATTTGACTATCGCTGTCTCATTCTGTATCTCTTTCTATCACACGCTGAAGGTAGCCGGCCTATGCGCCCCCCATGGTTCAACTATATACAGGTTGGCACATCTGTAAAGCAACAAAATATGTCTGTTCAAATTGTCAAAATCTGTGTATTGGTGTTGGTGCGAATGGTATGGAATGAAAGATAAAACTTAGCAGTTTTTGAATGTGTAAGTAAAATGTTGCCAATGTGTTGGCTGTTTTGAGTTTGCCATCTCCTTTTGACAATCCCTTCGACCATGCAATGACATAAATAAAATCAGCTGATGAGATGAGCCAACCTGTACATAATTGAACCATGGCGCCCCCATAACAAGTCAGGCAGTTGACAGATAAGATATCACACTTAGTTTGATTCACAATGGATTGCGCATTGTGCATGTAAACAAAAGATCAGCTGTTTTTTATGGGCAATTCATACGTCATTTTCCTTTAGCTCTTGTTTTTTCTCTCTTTATTTCATTCGCTCAAGCAGTCAACTGTGACGTAGATGCGCAGAATGAAGCTATTTTGAACTCGTGAATACGCAATCTGGGTAGGTGATTTGTGACTGCTATCAACCAGTTGTTTACTTCTCACAATAAACATCTGTTGGTGTTGGTACCATCTTGGAGATTTTTTTCAACTCCACCTCAACTCGATATATAATATAAGATAACAACAGGAAAATAGGTTGAATATGCATTTGAGAACTGTACATTTCTCAAAATCTCCCGAAATTAGGATAATAATTGGAAAATATTGTTACGAATATTAGCAAAACCAAAAATTTTTGAATATAAAGATATTGCATGCGCGAACTTCGGTGGAAAGCAGCGGAGCGTAACAAAATTCTAGTAGGTCACTTTCACCACACCAAAAACTTTAACACAATTTTTAACATAATTTAAGCACTGAAATACACTGATTGGAGTTTTAGAGAGTAAAAGTTAAAATTCTGAACACATTACCTGAATAAAAAGTGCACAAATAATTGTTAAATAATAAATACAGACAGTGGTAGTTTAACAAATTCTGCTATGGTAAGTGGTGAATGTGACCTACTAGAATTTTGTGAAGCTTGCCTCACACGATTTTTCGTCTATGCAATGTCTCTATATTATATCGTTTCTTGCAAAACTAAGGGGTGCTGCCATCTCTAAGCCGATGCTAAGCAGCGCCTTGCATGCACATCCATAGATCAATCATTATGTATCTACATAAACGAATCAATCATTATGTCTACACATATGTAGGTACACGCAGCTGAGAGCAACGCACAAGCACATACATATATTATCTGAAATGCTCCTAAAGGTATGCAATTGTGATTGTGGAAGTGTCGCTCACACATACAAGCGTATGGGGTATAAGAGAAGCTATAAAAATTATACATCTGTTGTTGTAGCTGAGAAATTTATAACTAACTAAGTAAATTCTGGAAGCGCCTAGAAGATGCCACGAGGAAGTCACAGAGTATAAAAGCATCAGCGGTAGAGGCGCTAGAAGCAGTTTCAGTTAAGCACGCTATCTGTCAGTTATAGATCAGTTTCATTTAAGCTATCAGTCAGTTTGGTTAATAAGCAAGCTAGTTGCAAAGTATAAGTGTTATTGTGAAGTACTTTAATAAAGGCCATTTTTCCATTATTCAATATTGGAGTTATTTATTCAACAGTTCAGTGATTCGAATGTTAGCAGAAGATTGCAAATAAGGAGAATTGCACTAAATTCGTTACAATATTAATGACGTTGGAGACCAACTGGAAAACTTTTAATTTTACAAAATTTCTCAAAATTGGATAGTGACTGGAGAATGAAGTTGGATATCAACTCGAGAACTATCTGGTTTAAGAATAATTAAATAATGATGTTGGATATCACTTCCAGAACTAGACATATCATGTTTGTTGGGTAAAGAAAATCCAGCTGTTGCCGTATCTACAAATTATCTAGATAATAAAAGAAAACCAATATTGCCGCACAAAACAGCATACCCCAAAGGCGGCCTTAAACTGTGACTGAAAAACTGCTCAGTAGTTTAACTGGAGTTTAAATTTGACTAGAGTTTAAGCAAGTTTAGTTTAAGCTTAGCTTAACTAACCACTGATAAACCGGGCCTTAATAATCCAAGTACGAGTATTAGGTGGCAGCTTGTAGCCGCAAATATTTAACTGCCACTAAATATAAGTGCGAGTATGTCGTTACATTGTCAGTGCATGCAGTGTGCACTTGGCTCTAATAAGCATTTCTCTACAAAACTTGCCCATCCTACCCTTCCTTTCGTTTTCCCCTATCACAACAGTGCGACAAAAAATCATCACAATTCCTGCTCGTTTTTGCTTCATTTCTTGATAGGTGTAAGTAGCCAGTAGTGCTAGTTGCTCATACGGTATAACACAGCAGAGCGTTGCGCCTTTCGTTAAAATCAATGGCGACGACACTGTGGTTGCTTTTCGTGTGCTGTTTTCACATATTAGAACGCCATCACAAAGTAAAGAGAGAACAAAGGAGCCAAACTTTATATTAGAAGATATTATTATGGTCCGCTTGTGAGATTCACATTCTGAACGTTCTACTGACTGGTGGTAGGAGGTTAGTTGATAGGAAAAAGGTTGGGATTCACCCTCACTCATGTCTGCCTGGGGTGGTTAAAACAAATTTTCGTTAATTTCCCGCGGGTGGCATCGCCAAAGATAAATGGTGTGGGAAAATTCCCAATAACGGCAACCACCATGGCGTAACTATACAAGGTGATAGCTGACTTGTAGTTTTTATACGATTTGACACATCAACTTTCAGCGCAGTACGATTTTGACATTAGTCCATCGGTTCATAAAAACAAAGTATATGGAACTTTTAATGATGGCTGCAGGAATGTCACCGCGACTACCACCTTGTATGGTTCCACCATAGCAACCACAGTTAAATCATGCCGTTTAACGGCGCTTTTCCATGGCACAGTCGCAATGGGAGTGGAATTTGTCTTCCTAACGCCATGACGGCGTGGTGCGCCATTTGAAAAGATCAAAATGTAAAGTGCGTTGAAAAGTGTCGGTTGTATGCGCGGGGGAGCGTTAATTATTGATAAATTTAAAATTATTTACCATCGCGCATATAATCAGAATAAACTTATTGTGTGCGAAATTTATTCATTTAAAATCTATTAAATTTGGAAAGTAATACCAACGTTAAAAATGTAAGTTGTGTTCTTATGTGTATTTAAGACTTATTGTCCATTTGTATAGCCTCAGTTTTTGTAGAAACATAGTTATATATATCGTCGGAGTTTGATTCCCTATCAGCATACTAAAAGTGAATGTGGAGATTTCCACGAATGTTGCATTAGAAAATGAGTTCGATAACTTTCGAAATGCTTAATTAGAGGCCTCTGGGATAGGAATGCAGAAGAATGAGAAGAAACTGAGAGAAGAGAAAAGAGAGAAGGAGATTGAGAAAGAGATGAAGATGGAGATAGATGAAGCGAAAAAGACGAAGGGAGGAGTGAATAAAAGGATTAGGAAAAAGTAAAGAGGGGGTGGGCAGAGTCAGACGGAAAAAGCTTATTAAAATGTACGCAGATAGGCCAAATTTAGGGCAGGACAACGTCTGCCGGGTCTTCTAGTATGAAATATAAAAATCCAACTGGCGATTTTATAATTGTAAATATAGCAACTAACAAATTAGTACTTATTTGGCACTCAATGTCCAGCTCCAAACCAGAAATTGGTAACACTAGTTGCTGACTTCCCTTGATGATAACTTACTATTATCATGTAAAGTTAGAAGAGGCTCCTCTTCTTTTGGGTACAGTTTTGCGTTTATCTTTGGTCATATGCCCCATATATTTCAGCTATGGGTTAGTTATCTATTTTTCTAATTATCGATATTACAATTTTATTTATGAATCAATTTTAATTGCCATTTTTCAGTGCTGTTCATTTTTGAATAAATTTTAGCTGTCAAATTGTAAGTGTAAATTTTTTTTTAATCTTACACAAGTGCCTGAGTTTCATACGGGAGTGCTTTTCTTGGCACTGTCATAAGAAATTCAAGCATTTTCATACGATTCAAAATTATATGTGAATATATGTATACATTTTTTTTTTTAATTAAAGTGTGAATTTTTTTTTTATTAAAGTGTGAATTTGTATCTGTGCATATGATTCGGAGCAAAACAAAACAAAAGTGCTGCAAGTGTATAGGGGTTGAGCAGACCTGTTCTTAACGAAAACGGATTATAGCCTAATTGGCAAATAAAGCAATACATAATCCATGTTATATGTTATACGTTTTTATCGCTTATAAAACATTAACAGCATTATTTCTTATTTCATAGCTCCACCATCGCCAACCCGCGCGCTACCACCGCCTACAGCGCAACACCACGCGCCAATACCACCTTCAAACGTACACCCCAACCGCGCATGAATATCATCAGCCGCGCCGCGCCGTGCAATAACAGAACAGTGACATCAAAAGGCAGAGGCCCACCTTAACGGCCTTCTGCACCTCCAACAGCGACAACAAAAAGGCAGAGGCCCACCTAAACGACATCCTGCACCACCAACAGCGACAACAAAAAGGCAGAGGCGTACCTAAAGGCCTCCTGCACCACTAACAGCGACAACAAAAAGGCAGAGGCCACCTAAACGGCCTCCTGCACCACCAACAGCGACAACAAAAAGGCAGAACCCCCTAAACGACCTCATGCACCACCAACAGCGATAACAAAAAGGCAAAGGACCACCTAAACGAACTCCTGCACCAACAACAGCGACAACAAAAGGCAGAGGCCCACCTAAACGGCATCCTGCACCCCAACAGTGACCACAAAAATAACAACAACCAAGACGGTGAGTTCGTTCCGTAATACGAACAAAATTAGATTTTTTTTTATCCTTTTTGAATTAAAACGTATCATATAGTATTTTAAGCAAATGAGGTCATATAGACGAAACAAATTTTTGAATTTAAACTTATCATAGACTAAACCTTAGGATGACACTTTAAAAGTAAAAGTTTATCATTCGGTAAAATCCAAATAGTTAATAATAATTACAATTACGCCTAATTTTATGCTACATACATACGATCGTAAATTAGACATACAACTTGAGGCGTGTTTAATTGCTGTTCGCATTCAGCTTATGCGCTAATTTTTTTTTTACCTAAGGCTTAGGTTAAAATTTGTAAGGAAATTTCGCGGTTGCCAGCAAGCAAACAAAATTTACTTCAATAATAATTCTTCTGTGGTAGCATTTGTTTAATAAATTGCAATTTTATTATAGTTTTGTTCTAGCATATTTTATAAACATACATACATATTTATAGCTGCTAGTAGAATAAAACCACACATTACCATACGATAAACTTACGTTTGTACATCTGCCTAACGATACATCCATCTTTTAATCATAGTAATTATCGATTACAAAAACTAATCGAAATGTATGTGCATATGTATCAACAGCATAGTCTATGTACGTGCATACACCGTAAGAAACAAAACTGTATCGTCAATACTTTAAGCTTTTTTGTTACTTCACAAGTTCAAAAATACATTATAACAAGTAAGGAAGGTTAAGTTCGGGTGTAACCGAACATTACATACTCAGTTGAGAGCTATGGTGACAACATAAGGGAAAATAACATGTAGGAAAATGAACCGAGGGAAACCCTGGAATGTGTTTGTATGACATGTGTATCAAATGAAAGGCATTAAAGAGTAATTTATGAGGGAGTGGGCCATAGTTCTATAGGTGGACGCCATTTAGGGATATAGCCATAAAGGTGGATCAGGTTGACTCTAGAATGCGTTTGTACGATATGGGTATCAAATGAAAGGTGTTAATGAGTATTTTGAAAGGGAGTAACCCTTAGTTTCATAGGTGGACGCCGTTTCGAGATATCGCCATAAAGGTGGACCAGGGGTGACCCTAGAATTTGTTTGTACAATATGGGTATCAAAAGAAAGGTGTTAATGAGTATTTTAAAAGGGAGTGATGCTTAGTTCCACAGGTGGACGCCGTTTCGAGATATCGCCATAAAGGTGGACCAGGTGTGACCCTAGAATTTGTTTGTACGATATGGGTATCAAATTCAAGGTATTAATGAGGGTTTTAAAAGAGAGTGGTGGTAGTTGTATAAGTGGTCGCCTTTTTGAGATATAGCCATAAAGGTGGATCAGGTTGACTCTAGAATGCGTTTGTACGATATGGGTAACAAATGAAAGGTGTTAATGAGTATTTTAAAAGGGAGTTATCCTTAGTTCCATAGGTGGACGCAGTTTCGAGATATCGCCATAAAGGAGGACCAGGGGTGACCCTAGAATTTGTTTGTACAATATGGGTATCAAAAGGAAGGTGTTAATGAGTATTTTAAAAGGGAGTAATCCTTAGTTCCATAGGTGGACGCCGTTTCGAGATATCGCCACAAAGGTGGACCAGGGGTGACCCTAGAATTTGTTTGTACAATATGGGCATCAAACGAATGGTGCTAATGAGTATTTTAAAAGGGAGTGGGCCTTAGTTCTATAGGTGGACGCCGTTTCGAAATATCGCCATAAAGGTGGACCAGGGGTGACTCTAGAATGTGTTTGTACGATATGGGTATCAAATTAAAGGTATTAATGAGGGTTTTAAAAGGGAGTGGTGGTTGTTGTATAGGTGGTCGCCTTTTCGAGATATCGCCATAAAGGTGGACCAGGGGTGACTCTAGAATGCGTTTGTACGATATGGGTATCAAATGAAAGGTGTTAAAGGGTATGTTATGAGGGAGTGGGCCATAGTTCTATAGGTGGACGCCATTTAGGGATATAGCCATAAAGGTGGATCAAGGTTGACTCTAGAATGCGTTTGTACGATATGGGTATCAAATGAAAGATGTTAATGAGTATTTTAAAAAGGAGTAATCCTTAGTTCCATAGGTGGACGCCATTTCGAGATACCGCCATAAAGGTGGACCAGGGGTGACCCTAGAATTTGTTTGTACAATATGGGTATCAAAAGAAAGGTGTTAATGAGTATTTTAAAAGGGAATAATCCTTACTTCCATAGGTGGACGCCGTTTCGAGATATCGCCATAAAGGTGGACCAGGGATTACCCTAGAATTTGTTTGTACAATATGGGTATCAAAAGAAAGGTGTTAATGAGTATTTTAACAGGGAGTGGGCCTTAGTTCTATAGGTGGACGCCGTTTCGAAATATCGCCATAAAGGTGGACCAGGGTGACTCTAGAATGTGTTTGTACGATATGGGTATCAAATTAAAGGTATTAATGAGAGTTTTAAAAGGGAGTGGTGGTAGTTGTATATGTGAAGGCGTTTTCCAGATCGCGACCAAAATGTGGACCAGGGTGACACAGAACATCATCTGTTGGATACCGCTAATTTATTTATATATGTAATACCTGCCAAGATTTTAAGGGTTTTTTATTTCGCCCTGCGGAACTTTTTCATTTTCTTCTACTTAATATGGTAGGTGTCACAACCATTTTATAAAGTTTTTTCTAAAGTTATATTTCGTGTCAATAATCCAATCCAATTGTTTCCACCATGTTTCATCCCTTTTTTCGTATTTCGTATAGAATTATGGCATTTTTTTCATTTTTCGTAATTTTCGATATCGAAAAAGTGGGCGTGATCATTGTCGGATTTCGTTCATTTTTCATACCAAAATAAAGTGAGTTCAAGTAAGTACGTGAACTAAGTTCATTAAAGATATGTCGATTTTTGCTCAAGTTATCGTGTTAACGGCCATGCGGAAGGACAGACGAACGTCTGTTTATAAAAACTGGGCGTGGCATAAACCGATTTCGCCCTTTTTCACAGAAAACAATTAACATCATAAAATCTATGCCCCTACCAAATTACAAAAGGATTGGTTAATTTTTGTTCGACTTATGGCGTTAAATGTATCCTAGACAAATTAAATGAAAAAGGGCGGAGC
Source organism: Eurosta solidaginis (assembly GCF_040869045.1). Lineage (NCBI taxonomy): Eukaryota > Metazoa > Arthropoda > Insecta > Diptera > Tephritidae > Eurosta > Eurosta solidaginis. The sequence goes on from NC_090322.1 coordinate 236,027,937, forward strand.
CACGCCCATTTTGAAATTTTCTTTTATTTTTGTATTTTGTTGAACCATGTCATTACTGGAGTTGAATGTTGACATAATTTACTTATATACTGTAAAGATATTAAATTTTTTGTTAAAATTTTACTTTAAAAAAAAAAATTTTTTTTAAAAGTGGGCGTGGTCCTTCTCCGATTTTGCTAATTTTTATTAGGCGTACATATAGTAATAGGAGTAACGTCCCTGCCAAATTTAATCATGATATCTTCAACGACTGACAAATTACAGCTTGCAAAAATTATAAATTACCTTCTTTTAAAAGTGGGCGGTGCCTCGCCCATTGTCCAAAATTTTACTAATTTTCCATTCTGCGTCATAAATTCAACTCATCTACCAAGTTTCGTCGCTTTATCTGTCTTTTGTAATGAATTATCGCACTTTTTCAGTTTTTCGAAATTTTCGATATCGAAAAAGTGGGCGTGGTTATAGTCCGGTATTGTTCATTTTAAATAGCGATCTAAGATGAGTGCTCAGGAACCTACATACCAAATTTCATCAAGTTACCTCAAAATTTACTCAAGTTATCGTGTTAACGGCCATGCGGAAGGACAGACGGACGACTGTGTATAAAAACTGGGCGTGACATCAACCGATTTCGCCCGTTTTCACAGAAAACAGTTATCATCATAAAGTCTATGCCCCTACGAAATTTCAAAAGGATTGGTTAATTTTTGTTCGACTTATGGCGTTAAAAGTATCCTAGACAAATTAAATGAAAAAGGGCGGAGCCACGCCCATTTTGAAATTTTCTTTTATTTTTGTATTTTGTTGCACCATGTCATTACTGGAGATGAATGTTGACATAATTTACTTATATACTGTAAAGATATTAAATTTTTTGTTAAAATTTTACTTTAAAAAAAAATTTTTTTTAAAGTGGGCGTGGTCCTTCTTCGATTTTCCTAATTTTTATTAGGCGTACATATAGTAATAGGAGTAACGTCCCTGCCAAATTTCATCATGATATCTTCAACGACTGACAAATTACAGCTTGCAAAATTTTAAATTACCTTCTTTTAAAAGTGGGCGGTGCCTCGCCCATTGTCCAAAATTTTACTAATTTTCCATTCTGCGTCATAAATTCAACTCATCTACCAAGTTTCGTCGCTTTATCTGTCTTTGGTAATGAATTATCGCACTTTTTCGGTTTTACGAAATTTTCGATATCGAAAAAGTGGGCGTGGTTATAGTCCGGTATTGTTCATTTTAAATAGCGATCTAAGATGAGTGCTCAGGAACCTACATACCAAATTTCATCAAGTTACCTCAAAATTTACTCAAGTTATCGTGTTAACGGCCATGCGGAAGGACAGACGGACGACTGTGTATAAAAACTGGGCGTGACATCAACCGATTTCGCCCGTTTTCACAGAAAACAGTTATCATCATAAAGTCTATGCCCCTACGAAATTTCAAAAGGATTGGTTAATTTTTGTTCGACTTATGGCGTTAAATGTATCCTAGACAAATTAAATGAAAAAGGGCGGAGCCACGCCCATTTTGAAATTTTCTTTTATTTTTGTATTTTGTTGAACCATGTCATTACTGGAGTTGAATGTTGACATAATTTACTTATATACTGTAAAGATATTAAATTTTTTGTTAAAATTTTACTTTAAAAAAAAAAATTTTTTTTAAAAGTGGGCGTGGTCCTTCTCCGATTTTGCTAATTTTTATTAGGCGTACATATAGTAATAGGAGTAACGTCCCTGCCAAATTTAATCATGATATCTTCAACGACTGACAAATTACAGCTTGCAAAAATTATAAATTACCTTCTTTTAAAAGTGGGCGGTGCCTCGCCCATTGTCCAAAATTTTACTAATTTTCCATTCTGCGTCATAAATTCAACTCATCTACCAAGTTTCGTCGCTTTATCTGTCTTTTGTAATGAATTATCGCACTTTTTCAGTTTTTCGAAATTTTCGATATCGAAAAAGTGGGCGTGGTTATAGTCCGATATCGTTCATTTTAAATAGCTGAGATGAGTGCTCAGGAACCTACATACCAAATTTCATCACGATACCTCAAAATATACTCAAGTTATCGTGTTAACGGACGGACGGACGGACGGACGGACATGGCTCAATCAAATTTTTTTTCGATCCTGATTATTTTGATATATGGAAGTCTATATCTATCTCGATTCCTTTATATATGTACAACCAACCGTTATCCAATCAAACTTAATATACTCTGTGAGCTCTGCTCAGCTGAATATAAAAAGTGGGCCTGGTTATAGTCCGATATCGTTCATTTTAAATAGCGATCTGAGATGAGTGCCCAGGAACCTACATAACAAATTTCATCAAGATACCTCAAAAGATACTCAAGTTATCGTGTTAACGGACGGACGGACGGACATGGCTCAATCCATACTGATGATTTTGATATATAGAAGTCTATATCCATCTCAATTCCTTTATACCTGTACAACCAACCGTTATCCAATCAAAGTTAATATAATCTGTGCAGAGCTCAACTGAGTATAAAAAATTATATTAAAGAAAATAAATACATTAAATAAATAAACACAATTAATAAATAAGGAAATAAAATACGTAGCTACAACAAAAACAACAAACGAATAACCCAAAAAACCCCCCTCCCCACGAAATCAACTCTTATGTTGTATTAACGGAATGCTGATGCCTCCGTTTATTTAGAAGGCACATAGGGCTTCCAGGTAAGGGGCCACCGAGATCTAGGTGCGTCGGTGGCCATGGTTGAGGGTGAGTCAAGCACCGGGCGTCGCAACACCATCCGCGGCGCCCCCTATGTACATTCGGACTGTTTCTTCGTTTCTCCCTTTCCAGCTTTTTTTGGTAATTAATGTTTTTGTTTCAGCCAAAGTAGCCGGTCATTTCCGGTTCGTTAAACTTCTTTTGCGTTGCCCTTTTGATTTTTTTTTACTTTTTTTTTAATTTTGATTTGAATATTTAACGGTCTGTCCTTGGCATCCGGTTCGACCGGATGTCGTTTTCTTTTGAATTTGAAGCTTTTGAGTCGTCTCTGCGCTTCTGACGGTTTTTTAAAGGCATAATATGATTTTTTTTCTGTTTATGGCGCAGGACAGCAGGGTTGTCAAGAACCCCGCCCAGCCGACATGACTAACCACAGTGCACCACTAGATCATTCCGACTGCCTTCCTTGCTGCTCCATCGAAGATGCGTTACCATAAAAAACGCGAGTTCAGAGCCACACTGTAGCGTGGTTGGAGTGATGTCCTGCAGCAGCTTCCTTTTGCTTCCCCTTGCTTCCTGTTGGTTTTCAGACGTTTGTCTTCAACTTTCTTATCAATGCTATCTGTTAAGATGCCTTCTCAGTCGTTGGATTCGCGTCCAATATATTATTCCAGAGTCGTACCTATATCTACATAGTTGAGTCCCTTTTTTTCTGCTTCCAGCTGTAGTACATGCGAGTCTAAAATCTAATTTCGAAAAATCAGTGTCGTTTGAAAGCTGTTAAGTCGGCTGTCGACAAAGTGTTCATAATATGACAAATCTTGGCGAATATACGTATACCCAGCACCTTTTTACTCATTTCAAAGAAGTTTTCTATGGGACGGGAAGGTGCAGTCTATATGCCCCTCCATTTGGTAATCCTCTAAAAGGTGCTATGCTAAATGACGCTAGGCAACGCTATCAGCCAAATGCTTATCCGGGGCGATAAATATTTTCAATCTACCCCGTCGCGTTCCATTGAATGAGGCATACTGCATATCAATCAAACTCTTTACCTGCTACCCTAGAATGGAGTACAATATATATTTACTAAAACCCATACCTTGCTCCATTAAATATATCAGTCTTGTCCATCGGTGTGATTGAGATTTTTTACAACAGTTAATAATAAAATATTAGCCGGCAGCTTGTAGCCGCAAATATGTAACTGCCACTAAATATATGTGCGACTATGTCGTTACATTATCAGTGCATGCAGTGTGCACTTTGCTCTAATAAGTATTTCTCTACAAAACATGCCCATCCTACCCTTCGGTTCGTTTTCCCCTCTCACAACAGTGCGACAAAATGTCATCACAATTCGTGTTGCGTGCAAATACTTCCTGCTCGTTTTTGCTTCATTTCTTGATAGGAGTAAGTAGCCAGTACTGCTAGTTGCTCGTACGGTATAACATAGCAGAGCGTTGCGCCTTTGCGTTAAAATCAATGGTGACGACACTGTGGTTGCTTTTTGTGTGCTGTTTTTAGATATTAGAATGCCATCACAAAGCAAAGAGAGAACAAAGGAGCCAAACTTTGTTTTAGAACATATTTTGATTTAACTTTTTATTTTGAAGTGTAAACGTTCGTGTTCACGGTATGGAGGAATCCAGAATGTATGCGTAGGGTTAGTGTAATCGTAACCGTATTCTTTCCCTGTGGTATGCTATGTGGGCGAATATGGAATATATTTGGGTGTAGGCATAGTGTCTGGCTTGGTATGCTGTATGGGGAAATATAAAATGGCATCGTAAATGTACTATCTATAATTTAGCACAATGTGGACACAATGTAAGAATGATATCGCACACTTAGTCAAAACATCGATCAACTAAAAATAACGCAATCTTCAGAAAACGCGATAAACTGACTGCCTCTCCATTATGCGCCAAAGCAATTTTTATATTTTACAAAGTTTTGTCTAGGTGAGTAGTGGGGGTATTAGTAAATCGTGTATACAGTTCAGTTGGTATTGAATTACGGAGCTCGGAGTTACAACTTCTAAATTTAAGATTTTTGAGTTGGCTCCCTATCGAACCAGATTTGCGATATGAGCGAAATCAGGCAGCATATCAAGGCGAGGCAAGGCGAAGCAAGGAAAAGAAAGGGAAGGTTTTCACAGGCGAGGTATATACGAGTTTTCCGTTTGTTATCGAAGTGCTATAAATTTTCTATAAATAACAAAGGTTATCTCTGAATTATCAATTTTTAATCGTCGATATGTTATCAGATATTTATGAATTATAATCGGAAAAATATAAGATTGTTTTCATAAATGTATCGATTTTTTATCGAATAATTCTCGATGTGCTATCGATTTTCAACCGGAGTGCTACCGATTTATTATCGGCGGGTTATCGGAAAGTTAACGATTTACCACCGAAAATTTATCGCTCACTTTACCAAAAAGGTTAAGATTTGTAATCGGGGTGTTATCAGTTTTTTATCGCGTTTTATCGATTTCTTATCAACTTGTTATAGAAATTTTCTTCATATGTTATCAAAAGTAATCGATTTATTATCGAAAAGTTATCAATTTCCTATCGGGGTGTTCCCAATTTGTTACCGGCATGTTATCCATTTATTAACGACGATCTATCGGTTTCTAAAGTAACAGATACCGATAAATCTTCAATACAAAATCAATGAAATATATGTAACCCGTCGACAATAAACCGACATTAAACCATTAACCGGTACCTCGACGAATATATTTGACTATCGATAATAAGTCAATAATAAAACAATAACTAGTCAGTACCTCTGTTGCGATTATCTTCAACCCCAGGGTGAGCTTTAGTTAAATTAAGTTTTCTAGAAGTACACCTATGTATATGCATACACAACGAACTCCTCGAGCTTTTGGTACTCACGCCATTTTTGTATTGATAAAGTTACTGTTAGTTACATAGAAGGTAACGAAAAGGTCAATGCGTTGGCAAAGGAGGGTGCAGTACTCGCTGAATCGCCATTAGACGTCACAATCCATTTGGGAGAGATCAAAAGGAGACAGGAAAGGCATGGACAGATGCGCGAGTATCCAAAATTTCTATAATCGTGTGCAAATCCTACGATATTAGACTCACAAAATGACTCGTATGTCTAAAGAAGAAAGACTAAAAGCTTACAATGGGTATACTAACTGGACACTGCCTGCTTTTAGTACATACTTATAACTCAGGGCTCATCAGTAAGAGCAGAGTAGGATGTACGAGCTGCAGGAAGAAACAGCGGATGATATTCTGTGTTCATGACCTGCTCTCGCCAGGTCAAGGCTCCAGCTTTTAGGGGTGGCAGAGTTGCCAGATGACGAGACAGGAATTAAGCTTTATCTTAGAAAACGTGTAGTATTTGCCAAAGGGACGGACTTATTCTATAACATAAGTCCTGTCACCTGATTGGGGTGCTTCCGTTTGGTCGTCAAACATAGTTTGGTAACTCTATGGACACATTCAGTCTATGTGACTTCTTAATTGACTGGCCGTTTTAACCTAACCTACTGTTAGATACTAAGTATAAAGTATTAGCAATAAAATTCGGTATCAACGTACAAAAACTTGTGCCATTACCCAACACTATTTATTACTCGCGTTCACTCTGCTGTCCGTCTGCCTGCCACCTGCCTGATTGCCCATTAGTGCGTTTTTATACTCAGCTGAGCAGAGCTCACAGAGTATATTAACTTTGTTCGAATAACGGTAATCCGTAACGCCATAAACTAATCGAGATAGGTATAGACTTCTATATATCAAAATGATCTGGGCGAAAAAAGAAATTTATTTAGCCATGTCTGTCCGTCTGTCCGTCCGTCCGTCTGTCCGTCCGTCCGTAAACACGATAACTTGAGTAAATTTTGAGGTATCTTGATGAAATTTGGTATGTAGGTTCCTAGGCACTCATATCAGATCGCTATTTAAAATGAACGAAATCGCACCATAACCACGCCCACTTTTTCGATATCGAAAAACCCAAAAGGTGCGATAATTCACTACCAAAGGCGGATAAAGCGATGAAACTTGGTAGGTGGGTTGACCTTATGACGTAGAATAGAAAATTAGTAAAATTGTTGGACAATGGGCGTGGCACCGCCCGCTTTTGAAAGAAGGTAATTCGAAAGTTTTGCAAGCCGTAATTTGGCAGTCGTTGAAGATATCATGATGAAATTTGACAAGAGCGTTACTCCTATTCCTATATGTGTGCTAAATAAAAATTAGCAAAATCTGATGACGACCACGCCCACTTTAAAAAAAATTTAATTCAAATTATAATAAAAAATTGAATATCTTTACAGTAAATTATGTCAACATTCAACTCCAGTAATGATACGGTGCAACAAAATACAAAAATAAAATAAAATTTCAAAATGGGCGTGGCTCCGCCCTTTTTCATTTAATTTGTCTAGAGTACTTTTAATGCCATAAGTCGAACAAAAATTAACCAATCCTTGTGTAATTTGGTAGGGGCATAGATTCTATGATACGCTAATTGTTTTGTGTGAAAATGGGCGAAATCGGTTAAAGCCACGCCCAGTTTTATACACAGTCGACCGTATGTCCTTCCGCTCGGCCGTTAACACGATAACTTGAGCAAAAATCGATATATCTTTACTAAACTTAGTTGACGTACTTATCTGAACTCACTTTATCTTGGTATAAAAATTGGCCGAAATCCGACTATGACCACGCCCACTTTTTCGATATCGAAAATTACGAAAAATGAAACAAAAATGCCATAATTCTATACCAAATATGAAAAAAGGGATGAAACATTGTATTTGGATTGGTTTTGTGATGCAAAATATAACTTTAGAAAAAACTTTGTAAAATGGGTGTGACACCTTCCATATTAAGTAGAATAAAATGAAAAAGTTCTGCAAGGCGAAATCAAAGGCGCTTGGAATCTTGGAAGGATAACTGTTCGTGGTATTGCATATATAAATAAATTAGCGGTACCCGACAGATGATGTTCTGGGTCACCCTGGTCCACATTTTGGTCGATATCCCGAAATGGCGTCCACCTATAGAACTATGGCCGACTCCCTTTTAAAATACTCTTTAATAGCTTCCATTTGATACCCATGTCATACAAGCACATTCCAGGGTTACCCTAGGTTAATTTTCCTACCTGGTGATTTTCTCTTATTTTGTCTCCAAAGCTCTCAGCTGAGTATGTAATGTTCGGTTATACCCGAACTTAGCCTTCCTTACTTGTTTGTAGTACACTTTGCACTTAATTTATTGAACTCAACTGCGTTTGACTGTTTCACGTTGTTAATTTTTATTGAATTCCACTTCTTCTTTTTTGCTGAGAAACAAACATTGTCGAGTTGAGGTGTAATGCTTTTATCGCATTTCCGGCAATTTCTTTTAACGCCCAAAAAAAAACGAGCCGGTTAAATCCATAAAATGTTTAATAATTTATACTCATATTTTGTTTCCGTACTACGTTTCCATTGAGTTGTTCTCTTTTTCTACAAACAATTTTCCGCATGATGGAGTTGCTTTGCGTGCAGCGGTTTCAATATACAAACAAAGGTTTGCGTCAATAAGTGAGCCAGTTGGGTAGCTCATTCAAGCGTAGTCAATTTGTCGCAAATTGTAAATTTATAAATCTTTTACAATTTCAATTTTCTTTTAACACAGATCTGTTTTGTGTTTCAATGTTTTTTTTTTGTCTGTAGCACACGCACTTGCGTATCCGTGTTTCGCCGACAATATCGCCGATTTCCTCAATAGCTTTGGGTTTGTCGGCAGTCCAGATTAGGGAAGTTGCAAATGTTTGCATTCGCACATTAAATTGGAATTTCCATGCATGTATATTGGAACAATTTTCTTTCATTCATTGTCAAATTTTGTTTAAAGTTGTGCCATCTCAGTTTTTCCCTTTTTCCATGTCAATAGAGAGCAAGAAAGATAAAGAGCATGCCTTTGTCCGAGGAGTACGGGTGTTCCTCCATAGCAGAGCGATCGTGGAATGGCTTAGAATAACATTTAACGGGTGCATAAGACTGAATAACCCTTGGATAGCTGCTGATGCAATTTTTCTACCAAAGGCGGGGAACATCAGTCATATATATCCCAAAAGCTACAGGCTCATCAGCTAAAAGGCTGATAGATGTTTGTATAAAGTCCAACATGGATCCAGTTCAACTGTTCGCAATGTGTACAATAAAGGCAAGTCCGTAGACATTGCTTTCCATAGGGTATAAACATAGAGAAAGCCTTGGAATATAAGTAGTAAGCCATAGAAGTATTCTAAGACATTGCCGGAACTTTTGACAACGTCTCTAAACAGACTATCATGGATGGTCTTAATTACATTGAAGTACATGCAGCGCCCATGTGCTTCAGGATATGTTATTTGGGCATCTTATATCGGGCTAAGCGTTTATGTGAGGAAAACGTATATGATCTCGTTTATTAGGAGATATAGGTCTACGAATTGAACTAGGCCTAAGCTAGTAGAGAGTGAAGAACACCTCAACGGCACTTCAAGAATGTAAAGGAAAGCTGGGGTGCATGTGGGGTGCATGTGGGGTGCGTCGCCCTCTCCCTCATAACATATTTACAACGGTTGCAAGGCCTATCCCATACTATGGAGTCCCTGTTTGGTGGATGGCCACACAAAAAAGTACCATACACAAAAAATTAGAGGGGAGTATGTAGGCTATCAATGTTTTGCATAAAGGGAACCCTAAAAACAGCCCCGACGCCTGCAAGGCATGCTATTCTGCACATTCCTGTAGACCTAATGGACCTGGAATATAGCATCGAGGCTTAGTGCCTCAGGGAAGCTTGAGTGCCGACCATATGACCATAGTAGTATAGCGTCATTAATTACAGAACGAGCAGACTACCTGACTCCGTATCTGCGCTTCGAAAGGGCTCTTAGAGCAACAATAGAGGTAGATGGTTGGCGCAAGGGAGCCCAAATGGCGGAAGAGGCGATACACGTGCACACCAATGGTTCCAAAGTAGCGAAAAGAGTAGGGTCTACGGTATGTTGCGCTGATATGGAAATAAACAGATCCTACATGCTGTCAGATGACTGTAGCACTTTCAAGCGAAAGTAGTAGCCGTAACCAAAGTAGTAGATGGAAATTAAAAGGCTGATGAACTAGCTAAAAAGGGGGCGCATCCCTCGAAGCTTGATTGAGAGAATGCGAGAGGTGCATATGATCGACCAAGCGGGAAAGGCGTGGACCCAAGCGCGGGGCTGCAAAGTGTCGAAGATGATGTGTAGCTCTCACTACGTTACATTAGCAAAGTTACTCCTATCATTAAGAAGAGAGGACTGTAGACTCATGGCGGGTATTCTGACTAGGCACTGCCTTCTGACGTCAAATTTGTTTAACTTTAAATTAGCTGTCAGATCTGAAGCAGCAAGTTGCAGAGGTCCTAGAAATCATCTAGTGCTTGTCAAAACGACAGAGTTATTTTACAATATAGGTTCTAGTTTCTGGTAGAGCTTTTCAGCTTGGTCGTTGAGCAAACTTTTGGTGGCACTTTGGACTCATTCAGTTTATGCAAGCATTCGTTCGTGCGACCATATTTAGCAATAGAGCTTAAACAGAAAGCTCTATATGTCACAATTCTCTCTACCTACTCTGCGCCTGCGTGTTAGAGTCTAGTGGAACGTGTATTCAACAGCCAGGGATTGGTGGACCGTCTCTGTCACCTTCTTTACCATCAATCACTAAGTAGAACTGCTCCTTTCCTAACTTAAGCGCGTTGTGTACTTGTATTACCAGGTCACCATCATTGTTCGAGATAAATTACTTTTCAAATATACTTGGGACTCTCATACGAACACACATTCGCCTACTTTTGAAATATCACATTCGCAAGATTCCTACCACAGACTTTGGACTTGTATGCTCATTATTTATGAATGTCATTTACGACTTCCCGCTGCGACGACTTCAATGTTAATAAAAATTTATTTGAGTCTTTCATATCTATGTTGTTTTGTTGTTGTACCTAACTTGCACTTGTTGTGGCACTAATTTATGTAAATATTTGAAAACAATTGTAACGGTTTGTTTTAGCAAGTAGAATACCACACGCGCTCAAATATTTCGGGAGAATTGAATAATTAATCATACGCATGTGCCGTGTGAATAAGTTGAAATTACTATTGCACAAATATCTTGTGTGTCTTCCTGCTTGCACTTGTTATTATATCCTCATTTGGCATCTGGGTCACTTAAATAGGAGCGTGATGCAAGCACAGTTCCAATGAGTTGGTAGGCAGCTAAATTGTTTGGAACCAGAGTAACTGAGAATGATTCATTAAATATCAGTTTTGCAAAAAGAGCCTAAAATTTCAAAATTGAAATAGGCAGCCCAATTCTAAATATTCCCTCGGAATTTTGTTCTCGCGGAAAAATTCTTCCAATTCTTTTCTCCTAGGGAGAACAATAATTGAGGAATAGGAATTTTGAATTTTCGAAGTCAGCTGTTTTGTCAAATGAAATTTCGTTACGCCGTTTTTATTTTGTTTAAAAAATTTAAAATCTTAATTATTGTTGCGAATTCCTTTGAAATTAAGAAATAAAATATAAACAATGTACAGTATTGCATTTCATATGGTATTCACTGAAATGAGTAATGAATTGGTGCCACAGCAACATCAACAGAGGAGTATAAGAAGAATAAGACTGCGGGATAATACAAATGCGCTGGAGTTGCCTGCTTCCATTCAGCAAAGCAATTTTCTGGCGGCCAAGTCGACTTGAAATCTATTTAAGCCTTCTTAAAAAATCCATGCGCAATTTCTGGATCGCTGCATCATATATACCAAGAGCTCGTTCGTTGCTTATGATATACTTTTCGACTTAAAATAAAAAAATATTGTGGTAAAATGTATGTATATATTTTAGGACAAATTTGTACAAATAAGTATTCTTTCTTAAAAGAACCAATTTACTTTAACTATTTTGAAGCATTCCCTTTAATGTAACAAGTGAAAAAACTCTTAAGAAATGCCAGAGAAATCTCCCTCTCACTCACATTCATAATACCTACTTTTCTCCCATAACCGGTTTCCGATTTTTCGAACATTGTTCAAAATAAGAGGAAAGGGAGAAATGAAAAAACTCACAAGGAATTTTTATTTAGAATTGGGCTGAGGATCTTGTTAATGGTACGAAGATTAGTTACTTTGAAGTTCAAAAATTGAAAGGAAAAATTGCATTTGTCAGGTCCTCGCATGATTTCAATCTTATATTCTACTAGAAGACCCGGCAGACGTTGTTCTGCCCTAAATTTGGCCTATCTGCATACATTTTAATAAGCTTTTTCCGTCTGACTCTGCCCTCCCCCCCCCCCCCCTCTTCACTTTTTCCTAATCCTTTTATTCACTCCTCCCTCCGTCTTTTTCGCTTCATCTATCTCCATCTTCGTATCCTTCTATCTCTTTCTCAATCTCCTTGTCATTCTCTCTTTCCTCTTCTCTTAATTTCTTCTCATTCCTCTGCATCCCTTATTGCCTGTTCCAGAGGGTGGTATGTATTTTATTCCAGTCCCAGTCCCAGTCCCACTCCGAGTCTCAGTCCCAGTCCTAGTCCTAATCCCAGTCCCAGTCCGTCTCTGGATAATATATTACTCTGTACTAAAGAACTCATCAACAGCTTTCATTTGAGTATCCATATTGTATATCTCGAGACCCTAGTCACCCAGGGGTATGAAAATTACCCTCTACACAACTAAAGACTCTCCTGAATTAAAAAAAAATGTCATAGTACCTCTAAATCGCGGGCCCCCTCAGAAACCCCCACTCTCGGCGGGCCTGGTGATGTGCTATATTTGATATCATTCGCTATAATATTTTTTATTGATATTACACGGAAGTATATCCGCACCACCTGAAAATATGAGTGCCACTGCGTATACGTAACATTTCATTATTACGTATAAACAAATAAAAAAATTTGCAATAAAATATAATTGCGACTATAAACTGAGATATAACCTATCCTATCTCTCAAGTTAAATCAAACTACACACGGGGTGCAAAACAAGTTCAAAATCGGTTCAGTAGTTTAGGAGTCCATCACGCCCGAAAATGTTGTGACACGTGTTTTAGCTAGTAGCTGCAATATTTCACTTGGCAGTCATATTATTTCTTTAATAAAAAGTTGGAAACATCTTCGGCTTCGGAATTTTAATTAGATGTAATATGTATGTTGCCAGCTCCCTGACTATTTTGAGCACAGTTTCGATGTTACCGAGCCTTCATAGTGCCCGACTATGTGGCTGAGCGCTTAAGGGGCCCGCATCGAGGCTTTTCCGGCGCGAGAAGATGTCAGTGATCAAGAACTGCTAACTCCCTTAACCCAGGGTGTTATGTGCACCGTTCCTCTCGATTTTAGCAGCCCGAGAGTATATTCGGGTGAATTTCAAGGGAACTTTTCCGATTTCGGGCCGCTTAAGAAAGTAACGGTAGCTTTTCCACAACGAGATGCGCTGATGTGATAATAACTCAAAAACTTTCAACGATGATAATTTAAAAAAGAGTGAGACGGAGAAAGAATAACAAACCGGATAAGAAGAAAGTACTATACGCAATGATTCGGACCTGGAAAGCAAGGAAGCATGGAGTGAATAGGCCCTAGAAGGTAGCGGTCATCGAAGGCAGATAAGATATTTCAGTTTTTGTGACACGTAGAGGCTATTGCTTACAGCAGCAAACCAAAATACTTTGGCGCGTATTATCTGTCCTGCCACAAAAGTGAATACGGTTACATTAGACTTTCAAAAGCCTATTAGCGCAAACAGCTCTGGACCATAGCATAATTGCCGGATTTCGATATTGTTGTCTTAAGTGGATGGAAATATGTATGTCCATTCATCAGTTATAGAATTTAAGTTTCCAAATCAGACGCCCAGTTGCAGTTGCACCTCTTTGTGATCAGACGGTACTCACTATGGCGAAGATTTGAGCTGAGTACGTCGTGGAAAGTCCCTTGTAGCTCTCTTTCATTTTACTTGCATTTACTAAATGCTTCACAGCGCTTGGTTACCGTATATCATATGATTTTCTTCCGTTACTCAGAAAGCTTAGTGGAAGACTCAGAATGCTTGAGCATTTGATTTTTTTATTCTCAAATCCTGAAATTGTTTTTTAATTGTGCACTATGATCATAGCGGTATCTTCAAAAGACTTCTCGGTGTAACACCGTCATCGGATTATCACACGCCATCACCAAGTTTTGACTGGTGCCATAAGGCGAAGCTGCCTCCAAGCGGGGGGTGCAATTTCACTTTACACCGACCGAGCTTAAAAGGTCGGTGGCGTTGTGGCTGTGTTCTCTGAGTAACTTAAAATGTAGATGTCTGTTCCTCTTCGCTAGTATCTTCCAAGTCGAAGCTATGGGTGTAGCGAGGGCCTGTACACTTCAGTAGAAAAACTCGGTAAGGGGCGCCCCCTCACTTCATCTAAAGCCTTCAGAAGCTACCCGAGGTCGCTCCAGTCCGCAGCTTACTTCGCAAACACAACGCTTATATGAGCTTCTAGTATAGTATTAGGAACATTGAGGGCAATGAGGAGGCAGACAACCTTGAAAAGGCAGGGGTATAGCTGACAGCTGCGGCGGCGGTTGAGTTACATCATCGACTCACATCGGTTATGCTTTAGTTTAGCTCACAACTGCCAAACCTCATCCACAAATATTTGGAGAGGTGTCGAAAGACGCGTTTTGGACCCAGGGCGACGAATCCGAAAATGGAAATTTAAAATTTTATATCTGTCAAAAGTCATTTCCAAAAAACCGAATAATTGTTTCGGAGCGCTCCTACCTCCCCCATTTCCATAGTCATTTTGCACAGAATACCTTTCTGCATGGACTTATAAAAAATTACCCTGGGTGCGTCCAACACCGGTTTGGAGATTAAAACTAGACCGCGCAAAACACTTTTATTCGCAGTTTTTTTTGTGGTTACCACAAAATCATCAAAATAACAACAACTACATGTAAATTTTCATTTTCTTTTGACAACTCTCCAAAAAGTTGGGGATGAGTTTTAGCAGTTGTGAGCTAAGGTAACATACATAGCAGATTCCAGGAGATAGCGGTATCCAGCTGGCACTCCTTGGACGCATGCAATATAGCCAATTAAACTTGTCCAGCTCACGATAGTAGTAGAGCAAAGGATCTGCCAAATAGGTCAAGAATATAAAACTTCAGGATCAGTGCCTCAATCACCGGACTCTGGCCGTTTAGTTTGCATGCTGAGAGAATGGGAATTTTTTTCAAAAGCATTCGCAAGAGATGCGGTGAAGAGGGCAGTAAAGAGACAGTCACGCACTACTTGTTCGAATGGTTAGCTCTAGCACGGTGTTACACCATGGGCAGTTACATTCTGTGGAAGAAAGTGGTTGAAGGCTTTGTAAAAGATGGCAGAAAGTTCATTGACCAAAGCAAATGACTTAAATGGCGCACCGAATAACCCTACTAAAAACAGCAGTAATTTGTTCCAGGAAAAAGTGCAACAAGCTGGCCAACGTGCGCTACTTGGTCTCAGGTCTCTCGTTAGTATTCGGGCAACACAGCAACCCGCCAACGGGAATCGAACTTAAACTAACAAAGCTTATCTTATCACAATCACTAAAGAGAGTTGACTGTGGGCTCATGATGGGCATTCTGACTGCAAACTTTTGGTAACACTTTGGACGCATTTAGCCTGTTTAACCTAATTTAACAGGAACCGATCCGGTCTACTGTCACGCGTTTTGAGTCAGATACCAATTTCAACTGAAAATGAGCCATAAATTGATTTCTTTATTAACAAGGAAGAATTAAACAGTTAAGTTGAATTCATCAGATTTAAATGTAAAACGATTAAAATTATAATATAATAAGTAAGGACGTCTAAATTCGGATGTAAGCGAACATTATATAGCCAGCTGTGCACTTGAAACGCTGTTGTTGTTTGCTTTGTTTGGTTAATAGTGTTACAAGGCTGCGTTAAAGGACCTTTAATAAAAGTGGGCGTGGTCTTTAACCGATTTTGATTATCTTCACTCAGTCTATATAATTTGGCAAGGACAGTGTCTCTGCCAAATTTCATAACGCCTTTTGATTTACGGCTTGTTAAACTTCCAAATTTTCTTCTTCTAAATGTGGGTGATGCCACGCCCATATTCCAAAAATTTTTGCATGTTATGTTTTGCGTCATAAAACCAATCCACCTACCAAATTTCATTAGCTTAGCGGTATTCGTTTTTGAATTATCTCATATTTTCCATTTCGATATCGAAAAAGTGGGCGTGGTTTCGTCCGATTTCGCTCATTTTCAATACCAGATAAGCCCGTATACAGTGAAGATATCTCAATATTTGCTCAAGTTGTCATGTTAACGGGCGAACAGACGGACGGACGGACGGACGGACATGGCTTAATCAATTTTTTTTTTCGATACTGATGATTTTGATATATGGAAGTATATATATATATATCGATTATACCTGTACAACAAGCCGTTATCCAATCAAATTTATAACACCCTGTGTACAAGTACAGCTGGGTATAAAAATGCGCACAAATTTAATGATTTATGTATTTCATATTAATGAATAATAAGTAGACCAACTTGATCAGTTATACTTATGTACATATAATAAACTTGTAAAAATATAGAAACGAGTAAATGTTTAGCTGCCTATTAAAACACTTGTACTACATATCGCGACTATCATGTCTCATCCAAAGTGACGCCACATAAATTTCAAATTGTTTAAGGAAGCTTACACAAATTTTTATCACATACCATTTTCTTGTTGTTATGTTTACAACATATGTATGCACGTATGTATTTACATCAGGGTGGGTCGATTTGTATGGATGAAAGTTAACCGATTACGCTCCATCGATTTTTCGATAGGATTAGGGCTCAGAAAAAAAAGTTCCACTACGCATACCCAAAAAAATAATTTTCGAGCCTGCGAAATTTCATTTTTTGACTTTTTTTCGACTTTCTTTTTTAAAGTTTTTTTCATGTCCTACTAAAAAATTTTCATTTGATTGTAAAATTTTCATGTATACCCTGTCCGACCCAAAAATGTCCGCTAAAAACAAAAAGAAAACTGTTATCGCCAATGGTTTTAGCGGACATTTTTGGTTCGGACAGGGTATACATGAAAATTTTACAATCAAATGAAATTTTTTTTAGTAGGTCATGAAAAAAACCTTAAAAATAAAAGTCGAAAAAAGTAAAAAAAAAAATAAATTTCGCATGCTCGAAAATTATTTTTTTGGGTATGCGTATTGGAACTTTTTTTTCTGAGCCCAAATCCTATCAAAAAATCGATGGCGCGATATCGGTTAAAAAATCGACCCACCCTAATGTACATACTTTCATACTTAACTGTTTTATTTTCTTTGAAAGTATTTCTACACCTCATCATGAAGTTGTTTTTGTTGTCGTTAGTTGATTATAACCGCAGGCTCAGGATTAAAGATCAAACTGACTGACGTTAAGCGATACAATTAAGTGCGGCACTTTTTGCAGTTATTCATTGGGCTCTGTGTGTCGGCTGATTGGCAAAGTAACGCCCGATTCAAAAGATTAAGAGTCTTCTATCCAATTGACGTTGTTTTCAACTCATCTATATAGGTTCATATATGACTGTGCAAAAAGTAATGAGGGCGCGTCTACGGTAGGGTACTTAAGGTGACAAAAGCCCCATACCACATTCTCTGTAGTTCTTCCTTTCCTCAACTATCTAGGGAGCTCTATGACTTCAAGAAGGTACTATGATTTATTTTCTTCAGCGTGAAAGAAAACAAGGCGACGAAATACAACGAAAGAATGGATACCGACGCACATAGAGGTATTTATTTGAGCAATCTGGGCGGCCAAAATTGTTTTTTGGCTTTAAATAGTTTAATTATGTTACTCATGGTGATTTGAGCTATATTTAACTATTTATTTTGTTTTCTTATATATACAGTGGTCCAAAAAAGTCTACGGACAGCAAAGTTTCCAAAAAAAAATCATTGTTTTTTGCTTTAAATTTTTAAATTATGTTATTCATGGTGATTTCAGTTATATTTAAATTTTTATTTTATTTTATTATATATACAGTGGTCCAAAAAAGTCAACGGACATTCTAGTAAAATAATTCATTCTAGTATAATAATGTACAACTTACAAGCTGATCGCACGTTTAGCTGATTTTTGGCATTTATTTTTATATGCCTGGCATCGAGAATTCTAACACAATTTATTAAGTAGGTTTAAACCCCCTCCCCCCTTGCCTCAGGATCATTTGATTTTTTAGTTCGTTACAATTCAAATATTTGATGTTTTTATGTATATATATGTTAATAAATTTCTTTATAATTCTGCTACGTATTTACTTTGTTGGTGATATTATATTTTTAATATGCAAGTATATGTATGTACGAAGTAAACACTTATATTTTAATCATATTCTGTTTCATAATAATTCTGCAATTTCTTAAATATACAAATGTAACATACTATAATTTCATAAAGAAGTTTCCTTGTAAATTTGCCTAATGATCATCTACATACATATCAGGGAACAGCAAAAATCGAACACAACTACGTTCGATTACATTCGGCAATATGATCGTGTTCAATGATCCAACTTGCATAATCGACATTGATTTAAAACCAACTTATTGCATGCGTGAATATAATCAATTCAGGCGTTTGCATTTTGACTCAACAGCGATTACATTCATCGGAATGAAAAGGCAAATATGAAAACTCCATGCGTCTGAATATTTGTATGATTCTTCTGCCCTTACGTCACGGCGACAAGCTATATGTAAACATACATATAAACATTGCTTACGATTCTGTTTGTTTACCGAACTAAACGATATTAATTCTCGTGCTTGGATTTTATTCTCCACTTGCCTTCGTTTGATCAATACAATCATGCTAACGGAGTCTAGTAAAGACAGATGCTGAGTTTATTCAATTATGAGTTTGTTCGCAAGACTGAATGTGAATGCAAGTTTTAGTTTTGGATTAAATCAAGAAAATTGTGATTTTTGCAGTTCTCTGATACATATGTATGTATATGCTTGCGAGTGTTTTCGCTTTAATTTTGTCACTGCGCTGCAAAAATCGCGAGTACTCCATGCATGCTTGTATGGAGTACTCGCTATGGACCAACCGAGTGCTCCAAAATTAACCACAATTCATACAAAAAATATGGTCCAATTAACATTGCGATGTCCTAGGACTGGACCATATACTCCAGCTCCGCATTACATCAGAGAAATCCATGGAGTACCCACAGTCCAATAAACATCGTGTAGTGATTACAATCGTTAAAAACGAGCAATGATCGGCTTACAATATGTTCGTGTAGAAACATGAGTTGGTCCATTGCTGCATTACAGTGGAGTACAATGGTAAGTAATCCAGTGGACCACATGATCCAACGATTTTTGCAGGGTGTGTCATTTGAATGCAGCAGCATGCAAATATGTATTGCTGGTTTCAATATAATTTTTCCAACGATTCTTTCGAATTATGCTCTATGGTTTTCAGAAATTTATTAAATAAGTTAATCTAAATAGCTTTAAAGTAATTTTGTGAAATAAGAGACGATCAGTATAAATTTTGATCTTTCGAGTTGTGGTTATCTAATTAAAAAAACTAAAAGTTTAATTTAAGCTTAAAGTTCAACTTGACTTAAAATGAGTTTATTAAAATGGTTACAATCGCCACCGGAAAAACGTGCGCGGCAGGACTCAAGTGAGTAGGCACATCGTTTTCCATTCATTATTTAGAATGCAATAATTATTATGATTGATGTAATTACGTTTTATTTATTTTAACGTGTTTATGAATCGCACTGCCTTTTATTTTTGTTTTTAAATTCCGACCTAACCTATTTCATTGTTACAGATACGGATTTGGATGCAGCTTCGAAATGCGAATCCGATCCTTCTGTTTCAAATGTTTCCAAATTACCTTCTCCCGGCGACCCTGGTGATGTTGTTAACTTATTGAAAAATTTAAATGATTCCAATAGATTGGAATTATTCAATCGAATTAGTACACCGACGCCAAGCTTTCCTTTTCCTATGAGTGGAAAAAGGAAATTGAAGTTTCAATGTTCGTGGTTGAGCAGATGCAATTGGCTTGCATACTCAACTGACCAAAATGGTGCTATTTGTAAGTATTGCGCGTTTTTTAGCGTATGAACTGGCGGTTCTGGCTCCCAACCTCTCGGTAAGTTGCCACTTTTAATTATTCGTAGACTGTAACATTTTATTTGCAAAGTTATGCAAAACAACAGAGATACGTTATTTAGAATCACTTTAGATTTGAAGCCCGATTTCAAATAAATAAAATATTACGATTACAAATGCTTAGCGAGAATGACCAGGAATTAAGGAATCATTTAGAAACTTGTCCGAAAAATGCATCTTATCTCAGCCCAACAATTCAAAACGAAGTAATCGATGCTTGCCAATAAATAATATTGCACAGAATAGTTGGAGAATTGAATGAAAGTAAAGGATTTTCCGTACTAGCTGATGAAAGCGCAAACATATCAGGTTCAAAGAATTATTTGTTAAAAACATTTTATCGTGAAAATATACTAGCTTGGGTGTTTTCAGGTGTCGAACAATTATCATTATGTGTACGTTATGTCACAAATTCTAGCCCTCCACAAATTAAAGAAGAATTCTTGGCATTCGTTCTCGTATCTGAAACAACTGGGAACAGTTTGGCATCATCTATTTTGACAAACCTCAAAAAAATGGGCATAAACTGTAACTTTATATTCGGTCACGGATACGATGGTGCAAAGTCAATGAGTGGGCATTTGCAAGGAGCACAAGCCTGTATCGCAGGCGAATTTCCCTTAGCCATCTACGTTCACTGTGCTGCGCACTCCTTAAATTTAGCAATCGCAGATTCGTGTAATATCAGCTACATACGTAACGTCACATTAAAGATGATCTATAACTTTTTCAATACGCCGAAATGGCAAATTCTTTTGCAAGAATGTATTGAAAAATATCCTTGCCGCATTATGCGAAAAAAATTGAAAAATGTATGCCCTACAAGATGGGCTAGTAGGGGGAATCCGTTGCAACTTATCAACAACTACAAGGCGCAGTTTAGAGGTACTTGAAATTGCATCTGCGTGGAAAGATAGCGTGACTTCTTCAACGGCATATCAGTTATTGAAAGCTATAAAATCTGTAGAATTTCAAACTTCAATTGTTGTCAGCACCGCGATTTTGTCCATTACTCTGCCGTTGAATCAGCAGCTTCAAGAAAAGAAAATCGAAATGAAAAAAGCCATACGACTTTGCGGTTTAGTACACGAAGAGCTCAAAGATATGCGTAGATCAGCTGGCGAGAAGTTCAAGAATATGTACCAGACAGTTGAAGTAGTAGTGCGCTTCTAATGAAATCCCTATTATTTTGCCTAGAAAAAGTGCTCAAACAAACGTGGATGATCACTACCGTATACAAATTTTTATCCCATTTCTAGACTCAGCAATTCAGAATTTTGAATTACGATTTTTGAACCACAAAGAACTTTTGATGTCTTTTGACGCATTGCTTTCAAATGTGTCAACGACGTTCAAGCAAAAAATTTAATTTGTCGATATGCAAAAGTTTCGCATTGTCGTGGTAATGAAAATATTGACATGTCTGATATAAAACTTTGGCAACGCCTTCTGAAATCTCTTTATGCCCAAATATCAGAAAAAAGCTGGAATGCTCACGATTTGTTGGAGGTAAGTTGGTACATTAACAACACAGTCCGGGGCTACACGGAAAAAACACTAATGTGTTTTTTACATTTAAAAAAATGTAACATTCCGTTTATTTTTTCATGTAAACTTCAAATTATTTTGAATGTGAAATTTACATTGAAAAAAAAATGCAAAGTTTACATTATTTTTCTTGTAAATCTAGCATCTATTTTATGTAAATTTTAAATTTAAATAATGTTGAATTTACAACATTTTTTGAAGTACACATTTCCTATTTGAAATATAATGCAAATTTGACATTATTTTCCATGTGGAAAATGTCAAAAACACATTTCAAAAATGTAAAATTCAAATTGATAAATGGAAAAATAATGTGTTGAATTCTACTTATTCCTGAAGGAGGTACTTCGGTATTTTTTTTATCAATTTATCTATTATTAATATTACAGGAATGCGATTCTGTGGCTTTTCCTAATGTTCACATGTTGTTGAAAATCTTGTGTACGCTTCCAGTAACAACGGCAACGAACGAGAGATCTTTTTCAACTCTTAGGCTCATTAAAAACTATTTGAGAAACACGGTGAAAATCGATTGAATGGCTGTGCATCACTAAGCATCCACCGTGATCAAATTGTTTCCGTTGATGAAGTTTTAGATGAAATGGCAAAGAAAAGCCGACGCATGCGCTTGAGTTTTTAATGTAGCCTTTTTCATATCATATTCAAACTACACGTAATTTAATGTTAAATCTAAAGACAACATTTTTTTTTTATTTATTTAACTGAAAAAAAAAAAAAAAATTGGAGACAAAATAAGGGAAAATCACCATTTAGCAAAATGAACCAGGGTAACCCTAGAATGTGTTTGTATGACATGTGTATCAAATGAAAGGTGTTAATGATTATTTAAGACGTAGTGGGCCTTAGTTCTACAGGTGGACGCCTTTTCAAGATATCGCCATAAAGGTGGACCAGGGGTGACTCTAGAATGTGTTTGTACGATATGGGTATCAAATTAAAAGTATTAATAAGGGTTTTAAAAGGGAGCAGCCCTTAGTGGTATATGTGAAGGCGTTTTCGAGATATCGAAAAAAATGTGGACCAGGGTTACCCAGAACATCTTCTATCGGGTACCAGCGGTCCAGCAAGCTGACTGTCGTATAAAGAAAAACCTCTTGTGGCCTTCGCCGAAGCATAACTAGACTACTATGAATTTTGTAGTGCCGACATGGTGTGGTGTGAAATAGCCACTGTACTTAGTATGTAATAACATCCATGTTCTAACAGCTCAGGTTGCGTGCTGAAATCTTCGCAGAGTCTCTAGGTAGTGCACATTAATTCACTACCACTAAGCAATTTAGGGGCCGTGAAATGCTTAATGCACTCGCCCAATTTTATTTATGCATACGTCTTGTCGTATTTCAGGGTGTTTAATGCAAATATGGTCGGTTATTTGTGAGTGTACTAGTAGGCTTATCACGTCCGATGCAGGCATGGCTCCTTCGTTCATTTAATACATATATTAGTCAGGATACGATGGGATAAGGTAGTAAGAGAGAACCAGTGCGGTTTATTGGTCTAGCTCAAACTGTTTTTTCCCATATCAATGAGAGCAGATAGTGTCTAGCATCCCGTGATATTTGGGAGTATATTTAGCGATAGTTATATATTAGTCCTAACAGAACTACTACAAAGCCTTTTTAACCCTAAGTTTTTGTTTTGATTTTAATAGTGTTTGAGCTCAGAAACCTCTACAGTGGCACAAATATACGGAGAACTTAGGGGGCGATTAGCTAAACTTGGTAGATAAGGTGAGGGACTGATCTTATTCAAACTTTTTATATCTAGACAACAGTGAATTTTTTCAAAACTAAGTTTACCCCCTTACTGTAAATTTTTCCGCATACGCAAGTGTAAACTAGTGGTTATTAATGGACTGCATGAGCATGTGATCTTTTGACGGTATTTGTTTTTGAGATAATAATAGCACCCGACAGCAATTGAAGGAGATAATACCAATGACTTAAATCGGATCGCCTCAGCTAATTGCTTTTCATTTGAATTTTCACAACTTTTGTTTATCTTACTTTTTAAACCCGATATTATCAAGCTTTCCATTTTTGCAGAAAAATTTTAATTATCTTCTATGAATGCTTGCAATGTTATTAATAGTCATGTCTCGAACGCTTTTGATTAAATAATGGAATAAATACCTACTTAGTTAATAGTGGAATTAAAATTTATTTATTAATTAGTTGTGCAAAGCCCTCTCTAGAAGCTTTCTATGACTTAAGTCACTTGCTGCCTCTACATCTGACAGCTGTATCACTCCTAATAGCTGGAGTCTTAACCTGGCAAGCGCAGGGCAAGAGCACAGAACGTGCTCGATCGTTTCCTCCTCCAGCCCGCACTTCCTACATCTGCTATCACTGTCCAAGCCTAATTTAAAGGCATGTGACGCTAGAAGGCAGTGTGCAGTCAGCATACCCGTCATGAGTTTACAGTCGTCTCTTTATAATGATGGAAGCAACTTTGTTAGTCTAAGGTTGTAAGACCTACACATAACCTTCGACACTTTACAGCCCCGCGCTTGAACCCAGGCCTTTCCGCTTGGTCGATCATGTGCACCTCTCGCCTTCTCTTAATCTCGCCCAATATAATTGGGGCGTCTACGGAACAAGCTTCAAGGAATGCGCCCTTTTTAGCTAGTTCAGCTGCTTTTTCATTCCCATCTATTCCCATATGCCCTGGGACCCAATACAGATGTATGCTTCTCCCTGTCCCTATTCCTTTCAGAGAATGGCTACATCCTAACACACTTTTTGATGCTGAGCTATGCGAGATTATTACCTTAATTGCTGCTTGGCTGTCAATATAAAAGTTAACACGGTTGTAGTTTAAGCTATTCTCTTTCAGTGTTTCTACTGCTTTGGCTACGGCTAATATTTCCGCTTGGAAAACGCTACAGTAATCTGACAGCTTGTAGGATCTGTTTATTTCCAGATCAGCACAGTATACCGCAGACCAAACTCCTTCCACTACTTTGGAACCATCTGTGTACACATGTATCGCCTCGTCCGCCATTTGAGCACCCTTGCGCCAATCACCCACCTCTATTGCGGCCTTAGAATCTCCCTCGAATCGCAGTTAGGGAATCAGGTAGTCTGTACGTC
Organism: Eurosta solidaginis; assembly: GCF_040869045.1. NCBI lineage: Eukaryota > Metazoa > Arthropoda > Insecta > Diptera > Tephritidae > Eurosta > Eurosta solidaginis. The sequence continues at coordinate 236,052,596 of NC_090322.1, forward strand.
CTGTAATTGATGACGGTGTACTACTATGGCCGTATGGTCCGCGCTCAAGCTGCCCCGAGGTACCGAGCCTGGTTGCAGTTTTTAACGCTATGTTTGCTACCAGGTCTACAGGTGGAATGTGCAGAATTGCATACAGTGCAGCCGTCAGGATTGTTTTTAGGGCTCCCGTAGTGCTAAGTATTGATAGTCTGCATACCCCCTCTAATCTTTTGAGGTAGGTTGCTTTTTGTGTGGCTTTCCACCAAACAAGAACTCCATAGTATAGAAGAGGGTTTACAATCGCTGTAAAAACCCAATGGAAAAACCCATATCCGTCCCTCCGCATTGGCTGGCAACTCCACATTAGATGCCGAGGTATGAATATTCCGATGCGCCCGATCCACAAAAGAGCTAGTCGTTGGAAGGCACTTTCCACTTATGAACGTCATCTGCGTAAACCGTAAATTTTACGGGTCCCTCATCGCATCGGTTGAGGACCAGCGTCCAGCGAACAGAGGTGATAGCACCCCTCCCTGCTGCGTGCCGTGTCCCCTATTTCGTGGCTTCGTACAATTCCTATTGTGATGTAATCTTCCTGCAATTTAACATGCAGCAGATATATCTCGTTAAGGCAGAATGTACTTTAATGTAATTAAGACCTTTTAGAAACATTTAGAAACATTGTTGAACGCCCCGGCAATATCTAAGAAGACTTCTAGAGCATATTCCCTATATTCCAGGGTTTTCTCTATGCTTACTAGAAGACCCGGCAGACGTTGTCCTGCCCTAAATTTGGCCTATCTGCAAACATTTTAATAAGCTTTTTCCGTCTGACTCTGCCCTCCCCCCTCTCACTTTTCCTAATCCCTTTATTCACTCCTCTCTCCGTCTTTTTCGCTTCATCTCTATCTTCATCTCATTTTATCTCTTTCTCAATCTCCTTCTCTCTTTTCTCTTCTCTCAATTCCTTCTCATTCTTCTGCATCCCTTATTGCCTGTCCCAGAGGGTGGTATGTATTTTTTTCCAGTCTCAGTCCCAGTCCCACTCCGAGTCTCAGTCCCAGTCCTAGTCCTAATCCCAGTCTCAGTCCGTTTCTGGATAATATATTACTCTGTACTAAAGCACTCATCAACAGCTTTCATTTTATATCCAAATTGTATAAACACTGTCTGTGTATTTTTGCCTATATCTCGAGACCCTGTACGTCGCTCGCAGCCAAACATATGTAGTAACCACCGCGTGAGGTTTGCGCAACTTGTGTAAAAGTTTGAACAAAATCGACCTACATCTCTTCAAACACCAGCGACCAAATAACACACATTTTAGCCTTTCTTTTTATACTCAGCTGAGCAGAGCTCACAGAGTATATTAGCTTTGTTCGCATAACGGTAATCCGTAACGGCATAAACTAATCGAGATAGATATAGACTTCTATATACCAAAATGATGTGGGCGTAAAAAGAAATTCATTTAGCCATATCCATCCGTCCGTCCGTCTGTCCGTCCGTCCATAAACACGATAAATTGAGTAAATTTTGAGGTATCTTGATGAAATTTGGTATGTAGGTTCCTGGGCGCTCATCTCACATCGCTATTTAAAATGAACGAAATCGGACTGTAACCACGCCCACTTTTTCGATATCAAAAATTTCGAAAAACCGAAAAAGTGCGATAATTCATTACCAAAGACGGATAAAGCGATGAAGCTTGGTAGGTGCGTTGACCTTATGACGAAAACTAGACAATTAATAAAATTTTGGACAATGGGCGTGGCACCGCCCACTTTTAAAAGAAGGTAATTTAAAAGTTTTGCAAGCTGTAATTTGGCAGTCGTTGAATATATCATGATGAAATTTGGTAGGAAAATTAGCAAAATCGGATCACGAACACGCCCATTTTTTAAAAAAAAATTTACTAAGAGTCAAATTTTAACAAAAAATTTAATATCTTTACAGTATATAAGTAAATTATGATGCAACAAAATATAAAAATAAAAGAAAATTTCAAAATGGGCGTGGCTCTGCCCTTTTTCATTTAATTTGTCTAGAATACTTTTAATGCCACAAGTCGAACAAAAATGTACCAATCCTTGTGAAATTTGGTAGGGGCATAGATTCTATGACGATAACTGTTTTCTGTGAAAATGGGCGAAATCGGTTGAAGCCACGCCCAGGTTTTATACACAGTCGACCGTCTGTCCTTCCGCTCGGCCCTTAACATAACTTGAGCAAAAATCGATATATCTTTACTAAACTTAGTTCGCGTACTTATCTGAACTCACCTTATCTTGTTATAAAAAATGGCCGAAATCTGACTATGACCCCGCCCACTTTTTCGATATCGAAAATTAAGAAAAATTTTAAAAATCCCATAATTCTAGACGAAATATGAAAAAAAAGGAATGAAACATGGTAATTGGATTGGTTTATTGACGCAAAACAAAACTTTGTAAAATGGGTGTCACACCTACCATATTAAGTAGAAGAAAATGAAAAAGTTCCACAGGGCGAAATCAAAAGCCCTTGGAATCTTGGCCGGAACAGTATCGTGGTATTACATATATAAATAAAGTAGCGGTATCCGACAGATGATGTTCTGGGTCACCCTGGTCCACATTTTTGTCGATATCTCGAAAACGCCTTCACATATACAACTAGGGTCCACTCCCTTTTAAAACCCTCATTAGTACCTTTAATTTGATACCCATATCGTACAAACAAATTCTAGAGTCACCCCTGGTCCACCTTTATGGCGATATCTTGAAAAGGCGTGTACTTATAGAACTAAGGCCCACGCCTTTTAAAATACTCATTAACACCTCTCATTTGTTACCCATATCGTAAAAACAAATTATAGAGTCAGCTCTGCTCCACCTTTATGGCGATATCTCGAAAAGGCGTCCACCTTTAGAACTAAGGTCCACTCCCTTCTAAAATACTCATTAGCAACTATTATTTGATTCCCATATCGTACAAACACATTCTAGAGTCACCCCTGGTCCACCTTTATGGCGATATCTTGGAAAGGCGTCCACCTATAGAACTAAGGCCCACTCCCTTTTAAAATACTCATTAACGCCTTTCATTTGATACCCATATCGTACAAACAAATTCTAGAGTCACCTCTGGTCCACCTTTATGGCGATATCTCGAAAAAGCGTCCACCAATAGAACAAAGGCGCACTCCCTTTTAAAGTACTTATTAACACCTTTCATTTGATACCCATATCGTACAAACGCATTCTAGAGTCAACCCTGGTCCGCCTTTATGGCGATATGTCTAAAAGGCGTCCACCTATAGAACTAAGGATCCCTCCGCTTTAAAATACTTTTTAAAACCTTCCATTTGATACCCATGTCATAAAAATACATTCCTGGGTTACTCTAGGTTCATTTTCTTACATAGTGATTTTCCCTTATTTTGTCTCCAAAGCTCTCAGCTGATTATATAATGTTCGGTTACGCCCGAACCTAGTCTTCCTTACTTGTTATTTTTCACACTTCACTATAATATTAAAACGAAATGCAGATTTTCGTTGCTTTTGAAATTCGGCTTAAAAATTGCACATGGAACAACTAAAGACTCTCCTGAATTTAAAAAAATGTCATAGTACCTCTAAATCACGGGCCTCTCAGAAACCCCCCACCCTCTCGGCGGGCCAGATGATGTGCTATACTTGAAATCGTTCGCTATAATATTTTTTATTGATAAGCACGTTGTTTAATTAAACACCAACCAATTACACGGAAGTATATCCGCACTCCTGAAAATGTGAGTGCCGGTGCGTATACGTAACATTTTATTATTACGTATAAACAAAATAATAATTTGCAATAAAATAATATTGCGGCTATAAACTGAGATATACCCTATCCTGTATTTCAAGTTAGATCAAACTACACAGGGCGTGCAAAACAAATTCAAAATCAGTTCAGTAGTTTAGGACTCCATTGGCCCCAAACATAGTGACACGTGATTTTTATATATTAAGATTTCAACCCTATGCAATGCGGTGTCTACCGACTTGCCTTTGGTGTACGCATGTTGAGTTGTGGAGAGCAGATTTTCATCCACGTTGGATTTTATGTACACATCTATTAGCTTATCAAAGGTTTTGAGCAGAAATGATGTTAAGCTAATGGGTCTATAGTTTTTGGGATAAACGTGACCCATCTTCCCCGCTTTTGGTAGGAAATCTACACGAGCAATTCTCTAAGAGTGCGGTACATAATTCAGTCTTATGCACCCATCGAATATTATTTTAATTTATTCCACGACCGCTGTACTGGAAACTTGTGGCATGGCGGGGAATAAACCTTCTGGGCCCGGCTATTTAAACTTAGAAAACGTCTTCACCTCCCATTCGATCTTGGTATCGGTAACCAAGCCCAGCATTACCCGCTCCGTGATCGAAGTGTGAGTGCTCTCTGCTGGCTCTTCTAAATCATCTCCCGATGGGAAATGTGTATCGAAAAGCACCCCAAGGGACTCCTCACTATTATGTGACCACTGCCCGTTCCCTTTCTTTATTAGTCCCTGGACTATGTTTCCCCTTGCTAGGACTTTTCTCAACCGTGCTGTTTCGCTGGAGCACTCTATGTCCCTACAGAAACTTGTCCATGAGATTCTCTTCGCCCTGGAAATTTCACCCTTGTAGATCCTCAATAGATCCCTGTACTCGTCCCGACACGCTCCGCTTTCCGCGGTTTTTGCTAGCTTAAATATTTATTTTACCTATCTTCTTAGAAGACTCAGCTCGTTGTTCCACCATGGCGGCTTTGCTTTTCCTCTGAATTTTCTTAGAGGGCAAGCTTTGTTATACGCAGACATAAGCTTCCTTGTTAGGAATTCATTAGACACCTCTAGCTCTTACACATTGGCAACCTCTTTGGGTTGTCCCAGTTTCGTTTCTACCTGTTTTTGGAATTTAGGCCAGCCCGTTGACCAGGGGTTTCTAAAGGTTCCTCCCTTCTCAACCCTCTTCAGGGGATGCTGAAATTTATATACGCATGGTCGGAAAAGAATGTTCTATCAAGAACCATCCAATCATACCTTGATATATCACGTTCGGAGCTCAGTATAATATCAAAAACAATGCGACTCACAGCACCATATAGCTGTTGGTCCTCTTCTAACACCTTCGTGGTGACGCCGGCTACCTCCACCTGTCTTTATTCCCTTGGACTTTTGAGGTCCTTTTCGACTTCGCCCACTTCCACCGTGTTAGAATTTTTATCCTCGGGACTTCTTTTCCTGAGTCGCGTATAAATTTTGCCTGTACCAAAGGACATTATTCAAAGCTGCGTCTACAATACATAATCCGCCTGCTTGTTTATTTGGAAGATGTAGAACTGGCCTTCCTCCGTAGGCCGAGATACAATAAGTACCTTTCAATCCTGTGTCGAAATGTTCGGATTCTGATTCTGCAAAAGTCACAGTGTATCCTCCGACTTCATTACGCATCGTATCCATACCTTAACTTTTGGTACCGTGGGGATTTGCGCTTTATCCACCACCTCAAACCGCGCGTTCGTGCCTTGCCTTTAGAGGTTTGGAACTACTTCCTCCAGCTACCGCAAGGTCGCGATGTTGTCGCACGCTTTCATCTTCACACCATTATACCATCCCCCCGAATCAAAGGTTGGAAGGGGCTTACTTGGTTGTTCTCGCATCATCTTAAGCATTAAACTAATAAGCTCCCATTATACAGATCTCCACCTTTCAGTAGTCATCTGTCCGAAAGGACTGCTACGATCAACCAGCGCCACAGTCAGCGACTGCTTCGCCACATCGCTCATCTTCTCGGGAAAAGCTAACTTTTGATGTCCTCACTCTGACTTGCAGGTAAAGAACCGTCCGCCACATTAGCGCACCTTACTGTGGTAAGGCCATGCATACTTCCCAAGGCGGCCCGGTATCGAGAAGGCTCCGTTCGAATACAGCCGAATTTATCCCCCTGCTGCTAATCGTCCGATAGGCAAGGTCCGCATAACACCCTGGATTAGGAGGTTGGCACTTCTTGGTTACCGACATCCCGCCGCCCTCCTATGAGGTGAAACGGCATACATGCCAGTCTAAAACGCTCTGCCTCATAGTCGGGCGCAACCAACGACAAGGTACCTACCCTAGTGAGGGAATTTTAAGACCAATCCGAAATTATTTCGAGAACCATTTTAGCATTATTGGGAGATAATTTTAAAATTTTTTTTGAAATTATTTTAAACTGGGCCCGTATTACATGTTACGATCAGTAACTGAAAACCATTTTCACTCAAGCAATAACTATGCAACTGTCAAACATTTTTTAAAAATTATAATAAAGAATAGATCTAACGAGTTCTATTTGTCGCTAGTTCAAATATGCCATTAATCCGATCCACCTTTTAAGAGCGGATCGTAACACGTAATACGGGTCCTGATTTCGAAATAGAATCCTAATTTCACTTCGGGACTCTTTCCCTAAACATAAAAGTTGTGTTAAGAACCTTACGCTTAAGCTAAAATTTTATATTTTCATGAAAACACCTCAAAGAAATGAAAGTATTAAACTTTTTTTTTTTTTGCAAGTGTATTTTTATTCTACAATTCATCATTACATATTTTAATATTTCATAATTTCGTTATTTTTTTTTCGTACGAAGTACTTATAACGTATGGTGAAGCTCCCAAAATCTTTTGGCTCTGCGACATTACTTTTTGGCTGGTTTTTTTGGACTACCAGGAGCATTACCTTTCTTTGATTTAGGCATACTACATACATCAGAAGCTTTACCTTTTGCACCTGCTCCGCCGGCACCTTTAACTTTTGCAGCTTTAGCTCCAGGTTTAGCTTTAGGACCTCTATCAGTAACTACACGGTCAGCCACACCAGGAGCAGCAGGAGGACCATCTTGTTGTTGCCCAAGTTGAGAAGGATCTTTTGCAAGGTCAGCTTGGCCAATGCTGTTAGATGAAACTTCGTTCACAATCAACACCAAAGCCAAGAGGGCAGCTAGTAAAGTAGTAAAAGCTTTCATTTTTCTATGTAGTGATAAAGTTAATCAAACTTATACAAAGTTAAATTTATAACTGTAAAAGACTTGTCACCAACAGCCCTTTTATACCAAAAATTATAAATGCAAATTTCATGCGCACAAAAGAATTTACTTGGAAAAGATATAAACGTATTGAAATTTGTTTGTCTATTCGTTAAGACGGTTTATTTAAGATTGCAAAACAATGATCGAAGTGAATAAAAAGCATATTATTTGCTTTAAATGGATTTAACTTTAATTTCGAAGACTCCAAGGTGTGTTAGAGGTGCTATCAAGTTTGGTCATATATAAAATTTGGTTGAAATTGGATAAAATGTTTCATATAAAAATCGATAGGCTCTTAGTTTCCAGTTATAATTGAGGTGAGCGTCCAATTTTCTTCAAATTTCAAATGTGTTCTTAATTGGTGACCACAAAGCTATTGTGCAAATTTTCATTGATCTGCGAAGACTCCTTCGAGACCTACAACTTGATATTGCACGACGGGCGCTTGAAAGTCTGATAAAGTGAAATATTTGCGAAAAAGTGATTTGTGTGACCATTGGCCATTGATTACCTAAAATCTTACTGGAGTCCATAGCAACCAGGGATAGTCTTATGTCACACGCTAATCCTTCTCTGCATGGAATATTTTTTTAATTAAAAAGTAAATATTATCTAGCGATCATGGGATTTTAATTAGTATTTCCTTTATTTATTGAACTGAAGAGAACACAAAAGAATTGCTAACGAGAAATTAATTAAGCTTTCCATTGTATCGTGTGAATAAATATAAATAAGGAAACGTTTTGTACGAAAACAACTTAAAAACTTAGGTTAAAGCTATAAAAAACAAATATTTATTTTTTAATCGTTAGGCCCCTTGTCTTGTTAAAGAATAGACAATCTTATAATCCAAAACGTGGACAAACATCTTTCAATGCGTTTATATACATGACATAATCCCAAATGGCATAACCCCAAGTTTTTTACTTGAGATTATGTCACTGCTTGTGAGGTGTCATAATCCCAATTGGAATAATGTGACTTCTGAGTTTAAAACGAATATTTACATAAACAACTCGAAGGCCGAACACGTAAGTTGGAGATCCTCTAGGATGCATTAATTTTAGGAAGTTTACCAAGGTTTTTGGGTCAACAGTCACCTTTTGACCCATCAGGTTGATTTCTGCCTTAAGGATTTTCTTTAGCAGAAACATTTTTTTATGTGGAAGAAATTACACATATATAAATTTTGGTGTCAAAACCCCAATTTGTGGTGTTGTTCTACATAAAACAAACAACATAATGGACAATCACACCAAACACTTTAACATTGCACTATTTTGGTGCTAAATTTGAAACTACACCAAAAACAAGTAAGGACGGGACTGTCTTCGGCTGTGCCGAAGAATTCATACCTTTCATGAATGGGGCTGAACAATAATCTTATCCCGTTTGTAATCTCCAAATAATCGGATGTATAAGATAAGAAATATATAGTGAAAAGATCTACATACCTAAACGATTTTAAAGATAAATATAAAATAAAAAAGGCAAAAAACCCCTTATCTGAACGATCGGTATGGGATATGTATTATATATAGCTCCGATCGAAATGATTTTTACAGGAAATCTTCTATGATACATTAGAATAAATATCACCAAGTTTAACGTTTTTATATTGGAAATTAAGGCAAAAATTGCCAAAAATCTTTCTATCTGAACGATCGGTTGTATGGGATATATACTATATATAGCTCCGATCAAAGTGATTTTTGCAGCATATCTTCTAAGATGTATTAGAATATACATCACCGAGTTTCACGTTTATACTTTCTAAATTGCGGCAGGAATAACCAAAATCGTCTTATCTAACCGATCGGTTGTATGGGAGATATATGTTATAGTGGTCCGATCCTACCGGATCCGACAAATGTCTAATATAATTCAAAAATACATCCTTGTGCCAAATTTCATTGAGATATCTCAAAATTTGAGGAACTAGTTTGCGTTCAAACAGACAGACGGACGGACAGATGGACATGGCTATATCAACTCAGTTCGTCGCCCTGATCAATTCGGTATACTTAATGGTGTGTCTATCTTCTATATTTCTCAACGTTACAAACCTCGGACAAAAGTTAATATACCATTTCATGTTCATGAAAGGTATAATAAGTTTATTTATTATCCCTCTGGGTAGCCATTGAACAGCGGTGAGCTAATGTGGGAAGAAAACATCCTGGCTTGGCCACTCCGACATAAGGGCTAGCCGAGGGATTTTCATCAGCAGCGTCTGTCCAGCAAAAGGTGTGGCTGCAATCGGGCGTCTGTTTTGGACCAAGCTGCCCGCTATACAAAAGTGCGAATAATATTTTTATCTCCGCTGAGCAGGTGGTGCGTTGGGTTTGGGGCGCTCCACTTCAAACCACATTTCAATGAAAAACTCAACAAAGCGTCGGATACGAAGACAACCTTTAACTAATGACTAATATGGCAAAAATTAAAAGGTGTATGATTTGAGGGCATGCACCTGGAATGTCCGTTCCCTGAATGGGATTATGTCAGATGCTCGGCTGGTTGATGTCCTCGTTTTAACAAAATCCAACATCCCCACCATTCAATAAATTCGTTCGACCAAGCAACAAAGGAAGAGGATTAAACATTGTGACATCTACTGGAGTGGCCATAAAAATAAGCGCAGTTTCAGCGCCGGAGTCGTGGTGGGAGAGGTACTTTTTGGCCAAGTACTGACGTTCACGCCTGTGGACGTAGGTAGGTGTGACCGATCACAAATTGTCATCAATATCCTCTAGCGGGAGTCCAAGGAAACTTGCTGTTTCAACAGGGCTGGACCATAATGAGAGGGGTGTTAGAGGCGTTGGTTCCACATTACAATTGAAGAGATGGTTGGTGTCATGTGGGGCACATTGCAAGCAGTGCATACATTTTGTATGTCGGGGTTGATTCTGGATAGGTAAGAGTTTAACCTGTTACAGTATCCAGATCGGAGTTGAGCTAGAATGACTCGCGTTTCCCTAGGGAGTATGCGTTCCTCTTCTGCAAGTTTAGGGTATTGTTCTTTGAGTTCAGGATTCACCGAGCAATTCCTTACATAGACGTCCGACGCCTATTTGTGGAGTGCCGTATTTCCTCATAATGCTTACGGAGATGATTCCTTAAGCACCTAGGCGGTGTTGGCTCAACAAGCAAATGTCTGTTTGGATGCCCAGGTTTCTGGGTATTCAACAGGAACTGTTTGGTTAGCATCTCATTTCTCTCCCTGATGGGGCGTATTCTCGCGTCATTATGTAGATGGTGTTCTGGGGACATAAGAAGACAGCCCGTGGCGATTCTGAGAACAGTATTTCGGCAGGCCTGTAGCTTCTTCCCGTGGGTAATTTTTAGGCTTGGCGACCATATGGGTGACGCGTAGCACGTAAACTGCTGGCCGATTGCTTTGTAAGTGGTAATGATCGTCCCTTTATCTTTACCCCAAGTTATACCGGCAAGAGATTTGAGGATTTTATTACCGCTCTGGATTTTCGGTACAATCGTCGCTGCATGCTCACCAAAATGTAGATCCTGATCGAACCTCACACCCAAGATTTTGGGGTGTAAGACAGTCGGTAGCGTAGTGCCATTGACGTGGATGTTCAAAATGGTCGACATTTGGGACGTCCAAGTTGTAAATAAGGTCGCCGATGATTTTGTAGGTGATAATGTCAGGTTTCGGGAGGTGAAAAAACTGGAGATATCAGGAAGGTAGCCGTTTATTTTGTTGCAAATCTCATCGATATGTGGGCTTGGGCCTGTGGCCATTATTGTGCAGTCAACGACGTAGGAAACGATAGTAACCCCTTCTGGTGACGAAGGTAGCTTTGATATGCAGAAGTTAAACAAAACTGGGGATAGGACGCCACCCCGTGGCCCCCTGTTTGTTTAGTTCTTCTTGGTTTTGATGTTTCGTTTCTAAATTGCACCGATGCCTGCCGTCCACCCAGATAATTTTCGGTCCACCTTTTAAGACATGGGGGAAGGGTAGATCTTTCCAGGTCCTGCAGTAACGTGCCATGGTTGACCGTATCAATGGCTTTTCATAGGTCTAGCGCGACGAGTACTGTTCTATGGTGGGGGTTTTGATTTAAATCGCAAACCATTTTTCGGGGATGACAAAGGTGGACAGCGACAAGTTGAAGACATGTGCTAAATATTTGAAACCCTCTTTTCCTAAGCTTTTAAGCATCGGCATGGCTATGCAGCCTGCGCCCAGTGCTTTAGATGATTTAGCTTGACCAATGGCATCCTCAACCTCTTTGGCGGTGATGTTAATTGGGGACGGGCTGAATTCATGTTCATGTGCGTGTTGTTGGTCCTCCGTCTAACTTTGCCAACCGTAGAATGCATTATATATTGTCGGCAAAAAGCGCTGGCGCATTTTTTCGCATCCGACAGCACTTTGTCTCCAAAGGCGATGGAAATTTTGTTGTTGTGCTTGGACGGATACCATAGGGACTTTACGATGGACCAAAGCTTACCCACACCGGCAGAGAGGTTACAACGACTTAGATGCTCCTCCCATTTCGCCCGCTTGTGTTCATCCACAAGCAATCTGATGCGTTGGCTTATATCCCTTATTTGGGGGTCGCCGGGATCGGCCTGTCTTATAAGGTCACGTTTTCTCGCTAAATTTGCGGCGGGAAAATGAGGCCGAATTTCCGGAATTCTTCCGGCGGGAATAAAGCGAGCCGAGGCGGATTCAATGACCTTGCGGGAAGCACGCTCCCCTTGGCGAGCATCAGTCGGGATAGGGTGGGCAGCAAAGCGGCTGTCTGTAAGGGATTTATATTCATCCCACTTTATTTTTTAAAGTTTATGAAAGCGCGTTTTCGGTGATGCTGAAGTCGGCGATACGCTCGACCGAAATAAGTATTGACAGATGGTCGGATGCCAATGTTACCATCGGCTGCCAGTTGACGCAATTTACGAGTCCTGCGGTCACGAGTGATATATCTGGCGAACTGTAACAGTTTCCTACCATACGAGTGGGGACGTCTTCGTTTATTGTGCAGAACGTCGTTTCTTCTATTTGATCCGCCAACATCTAACCCTTGCTGTTCGTCTGCAAGTTGGAATGCCATAGGTCTTGATGGGCATTGAAATCGGCTAAGATAATGCAATTATCGCCAGTGAGTGAGGCGCTAATATTAGGGCGGTATCCACCGTGGCAGCAGGTGACAGGAGGGATATTGATGATTTCTAGGTTTACATCTCCTGACCGGACAGATAAGCCATTCTGGGACATTGTCCCTGCGGCCGATGTCTGGATCAATTATATGATATTGCACTGAGTGGTGTATGATAACAGGTCTGCAGAGCAGATCTTGCTGTGAGTTTAGTCTCTTCAATAGCAGCAACGAAGATGTTGAGCCGCTTCATGAAATCGACTATCTCCGCAGAATTCTGAAGTGCAGAAGGGGAGACGTCGTCACTCTAGGAGTTGCTCTGTGGCCCTGGGACTAGACTCCCTGGGTAAGCATTGGCGTACCCGGTATATTTGGGTTTGCGGCCTGGCAACACGGCGCATTGAAGCCCGTCGGGGGATTCCGTTGCGGAGACCAGAACTTCTAGGAAAGTGGTACCGTCCAAGGCAGGAGCTGCATTGGGCGGATGTCGCAAACATATATATTCTGTGGTGGCAAACGGTGTAAAAGGTGGTAGGGACTAAGAGTATGTTTCCCTGACCAACAGGATTGCTGCCGGAAAAGAGTGGGGAAGAAAAATGGGGCGGCGTCTGATGATCGGCATTACTACCCACTCTACTACGGAGATTGTAGTTATGAGTGGGAGGGGCCGTCTGAGCTAGTGGAGCCGTAGGGCGGGGGCTAAGGCGCAGAATACGGGACGCCCTTGGGCGTGAACAGCAAGGAGCCACAAAAGATTTGTTACGAGAACGCCTGGTTTTGGGATCTAGCCCAGAACAACCTGTCCAATGCAACCATCCCTTACACGGGACACACTGACAAGAGTATGACAGTCCTAAAAATATTCTCTTTCGGGAAACGCAGCAAAACCATTTCTCCGGACGGGGGTCAGAAGACGGACCCGAATTGGGTTCGATACCTTCCCGGAGCAGGAGAGTATGGCGCAGTCCCGCTGCGAGGAGCTGTTGGAGGATGATAATTTGTAGGACGGGCGCAACAAATTAAATGGGGTTACACTGAAATGACAGTCCTTGGTCGGGAAAAATCCCGAGTCGGTCCGGTACATAGAACCGACTGCCTTGGGAAGCGGCATGCCTCTAGTCTTTTAGATGTGCCCACGATCCGAGGATATATTATCGACTTGGAGCATTATCTCGTCGCAGCCAAAATATGCGCCCGCCTCTGCGTGGCTAAAACCAGGGAACAAAAAACACAAGGTAACCTAGACGTCGAAAGGCTGCAATCGCAACAGACGGCCAATGATTTCGCAAATCGACTTTCACACCTGCTCGTTGAGAGCACAAGTGAACCTGACGGGATGCAAGATTAGTGGAGGGATATCTCTTACGCACTTCGTACTGCCGCCTAGAAAAAACTGATAAAAACTGATGATAAAGCGAAATTTTGCGAAAAAGTGATTTGTGTGACCATTGGCCATTGATTACCAAAAGTTTTAGTGGAGTCCATAGCAACCAGGTGAGCATAGCCTTATGTCACACGCTAATCCTTCTCTGTATGGAATATTTTTTTAATTAAAAAGTAAATATTGTCTAGCGATCATGGAGCTTTAATTAGTATTTCTTTTATTTTTTGAACTGAAAAGAACACAAAAGAATTGCTAACGAGAAATTAATTAAGCTTTCCATCGTGTGGTGTGAATAAATATAAATAAGGAAAGGTTTTTTCTTCAAGTTTTAAGAATTTTGTATGAAAACAAGTTAAAAATTTATACTAAAGCCATAAAACAAATATTTATTTTTTAATCATTAGGCCCCTTGTCTTGTTAAAGAATAGACAATCTTATAATCCAAAACGTGGACAAACATGTTTCAATGCGGTTATATACATGACATAATCCCAAACGGCAAAGCCTCAAGTTTTTTACTTGAGATTATGTCACTGCTTATGAGGTGTCATAATCCCAATTATGATAATGTGACTTCTGAGTTTAAAACGAAGATTTACATAAACAACTCGAAGGCGGAACACCTAAGTTCGAGATCCTCTAGGATCCATTAATTTCAAGAAGTTAGCACGGTTTTTCGGTCAACAGTCACCTTTTGACCCATCGTATTGATTTCTGCGTAACGATATTTTTTAACAGAAACATTTTTTTATGTGGAAGAAATTACACATATATAAATTTTGGTGTCAAAACCCCAATTTGTGGTGTTGTTCTACATAAAAAATCAAAATAATGGACAATCACACGAAACACTTTAACATTGCACTATGTTGGTGCCAAATTTGAAACTACACCAAAAATAAATTTATTTAAGTATTATTCGTCTGGGTAGCCACTGAACAGCCGCTTAGTGGTGAGCTAATGTGAGAAGAAGATATCCTGGCTTGGCCACTCTGAAATAAAGGCTAGCCGGGGGATTTTCATCAGCAGCGCCTGTCCAGCACAAGGTGTGGCTGCAAGCGGACCAAGCGGCTCACTATATAAAAGTTCAAATAATATTTTCATCTCCGCTGAGCGGGTTCTGCGTTGCACTTAGGGCCCGCCAATTCAAACCACACTTTAATGAAAAACTCAACAAAGCCTCGGATATGAAGAGAACCTTTTAACCAAAAGTTAAAAGGTCTACGGTTTGAGGACATGCACCTGGAATATCCGTTCGCATTACGCACTTCGTACGGCCGCCGAGGAAAAATTGATTACCGGCTACCACGGAAATCACTTAGTATAATGAAGAATGCCGCGTTGCAACCGAAAGAAAAGGCGCTGTGTACAGGGCTTTGTTAAAAGCGAGCGCAACAAGAAGAGTGTGTGAACGCTACCGCGAGTTGAAGTGGACAGCGAGACGCCCTTTCAGGAAAAAAAAGCAGAGGCAGAAAGGCGTGAGTGCGAGGAGCTCAAGCTGCTAGCCACCAGAAATAACATCCGCAAATTTTACCAAAAAATTCGGCTACATACGGAAGGTTTTAAGTCCGTGGCAAAGTCCTATAAGCTCAAATATCGATGTCCAGAGAGTACTTAGATTGTGGAAGGAACAATTCTCTGTTCTCCTAAATGGAGACAGCGATGTACTGCGCAGGAATGATGAACTCGACCACGCAATTGATGATGGTGGAATTTAATGGTCAGCCTTTTTTTCAAGTGTTTCGTGCGAATGATTAAAGCGCACCGTGAATAGGCCGATTGGACCTTATCAGTGCGGCCTCAGACCTGGTAAATCTACCTTCCACCAATGCGCCAAATCTTGAAAAAGAAACCGTGAAAAAAAATTGGCAGACATCACCTCTTCGTTGATAGCACGAAAAGGAGCTGCCTATAGGCCACTATGTCTGAATTTGGTTTCCATGCGAAACTTATACGGCTGTGCAAAATGACGTTAAGCAACACCATCAGCTCAGTAAGAATCGGAAAGGACCTCTCCGAGCCGATCGAAATTAAACGAGGTTTAAGACAGGTTGACCCCCTATTGTACGATTTCTTTAATTTGATGCTGGAGAAAATTATAGCAGCTGCAGAACTTAAGCCTTCTGGAACAATATTTCATAAAAGCGTGGAATTATTGGCATATGCTGATGACATTGATATCATCGGCCTGAACACCCGCGCCGTAAGTTCTGCTTACTACATACTGGAAAAAGAAGCGGAAATGATGGGTTTGATGGTGAATGAGGACAAAACGAAGTACCTGCTGTCATCGAGGAAAGAGTCAGTGCATTTGCGCCTTAGCCACTGTTGGCATGCATAATTTAGAAATAGCAGAGAATTTAGGTTGAACCGACCAATAAAGACCTCACATAGACTGTATGTGTCCATAGTGTTAACAAAATTTGTTTGACGACCAAACGGAAGCACCACAATCAGGTGTCAGGACTTATGTTATAGAATAACTTCGTCTTCTTGGCTGCCTCGGGGCCTGGCAGCTCTACCGCCCGTAATAACTGGAGCCTTGACCTGGCGAGCTCGAGCGGACATGAAAACAGAACGTGCTCAACCGTTTCTTACTGCCGCTCGCACACCTGCTGTTACAGACGAAGGCAGTGTCCACTTCGTATGTCCATCGAAAGCCTGCAGTCCTCTCTCCTCAGACATATATGCCACTTTGTGTGTCTAATATCATAGACTTTGCACATGGTCTTAAAAATTTTACAGTCACGCGCTCTTGTTCACGCCTTTTCTGCTTCATGCATCATAACACTCCTAAACGGGGAGTGTTGCACCCTCCTTTGCCAACTAATCGGTATTTTTTTTACCTTCTATCCATTTATGACCGGGAACCCAGTACTTATGTATGGTCCGGCCTGAGCGAAGTTTTTTCAATGCTCCTTTGCATTCCAGAACATTTTTTGATGAAGTACTGTGTGAGATTATTACCATAATCGCCGCCTGACTATTAATATATATATTGGAGTGGCTGCAGCTAAAGCACGTTTCCTCCAGAATTTATGTTTCTTTCTTCACGGGTAATATTTCCGCCTGAAAGATGGAGCACTAATCTGGTCCCTTCCATTAATTTGGAACCATCCGTATACACCTGTATAGTATGTTCTGCCAATTATGCACCCTGGCACTAAACCTTCGACTCAATTGTGGCCCCATGATCTTCGAGGCTCTGGCACGAGATCATGTATTCCGTTTGCCCCATATTAGATGGCGCTATACTGCTATGGTCTTTAGGCCTGCACTTCCCGAGGTCTTTTTTGCAGTGGCAAACGCGATGTTTTGGCCGTTAGGCCAATGGCATGCAATGTTGCAGTCGTGGTAGTTTTTAGGGCTCAAGTTTTTTTGGTATATGTATATGTTTGTGTGAGTTTAGGGGATAGGCATCCTCTTTCATACATGCAGTGCCTCGGAGGCTTTATTTGCTCTCTCTCCCACATGGAATTTCCACTGACAACTTACTATCTAGTATAACTCCTAGATACTTTGTGTTTTATTTTTCTTATAGGGTTACCCCTCAAAGCATAGGCATAGATCAATTAAGGACATCATATTTCCAAGTAAGTAATACTAGAACGGTTTTTACCGCGTTGGCGGTTAACCCGACTTCTGATGCCCAGGCATGTACATACCGAAGTGTCTGATCCATTAGAGAGCTGATTGTTGTTAGGCATATGCCGTAAGTTTGACTGGTCCTCTGTCGAACCGTATAAGCAATTAGTTTATAATAACCAGCTTCCACAGCATTGGTGATAGTACCCCACCCTACAGCGTTCCTTTGCTTACATATTTTGTTGGCTCGCATAGACCCCATTCCGATGTGATCATTCTGCAGCTTAACATAGTCCCGATCGATCCACTTTGTTAAAGCTGAATGAACTTCAATCGAGTTGAGACTGTATATGAGTCATTATTATTGAGACTGTATTCGAGTCATTATTGAAAGCTCGGGCAGTGCACAGAAAATACCTAGGGCTTATTCCTGGTGCTTCAGAGCTTATGCAAAGCTATTAATCTAAGGTTTTGAGCAGAAAAAATGTCAAACTAATAGGCATGTAGTCTTTCGGGTGCGGATGACTGGTTTTTACCTCTTTCCAGACTCTTCATTACTATGTGAAAATTAGCCGTCGTCCTTTTTTAGCAGTCCCTGTACTGCATCTCATTTTGAGGTAGTAGCTGCTTTTTTTTTTTGGGTAATAAATGCATAAAATGGCTTCGTGGCGTATTTGTGTTGATTGTAACGATCTCTTTTTAAAAATCACAATAGCGAGAGGTTAATACATCGTATGAATAAATATGAGGCAATGAAAAAAATTCCTCTAAGAAAACATTTGTCATGAATTTTTTGTTTTCCATCGAGTCTCACGCCACTCGTAGCAAACTGGTGGCTTTTATTTTACTCTATCCTTTTGGTATTTCGGTCAACTTTCAAAAGAATGGTCCCTTTTTAATTTTTCTTAAAAATTGGCGGGACGGGACCTACATGTATTATACCGACTCCGAACGGCATCTACAAGTCAGATGAATTTTCACTGAGAAGTTTTTCATGGCAGAAATACACTCGGAGTGTTTGCCAAATCATTGACTAGGGCGATTCCGCTTGGAAAGGCTTTTTTCTAAATTTTCGATGTTACTTTGCCCGGGGCTTTAACCCCGGTGTGGTAGGCGGAACACAGTACTACTACACCATGGCGGCACCAAAAAATCGGTTAACCGAAGACCGGTTTGATTAGCCGAGTCAATCACCCTAGTACCCATCAATGTATATATGGACCACCGGACCCAACAGTCTTTGTTTTTTAGTATTTCAAAACTTTCCACACCCACATACACTCTCTGTTGTGTACGCGTGAATGTTATTCGGTAATTAAGTTATATAAATATTTGTTTTCTTTTCCTAAACTCTAATTGTGTTTGAACGTACTTAAAATTATAAAACAATCTCCATGTGCTGAAAGACCTTGGAAAAGTTGACATAGTCACACACCTTTCGTCATAACCATATTTTTACTTATCCATATCAATTGGGATGAGTTATTGGTGCCTTAACCTAAAAATCGTGACATTTTCATAAAAATTAAGAAAACGCAAAAAATGTTAAAAATAGATATTTTCACAAACAATAAGTCTCTTAGTCAAAGCGTATTACAAAAACTTAATAAATTCACCAACTCAAATATTTTTAGGTTATGAATATGGCGAAAAACCAAAAACCAATTGGTTGGCTATGGTATGGTTATGGTTATGGCTAGGGCGTTATGGTATGGTAACATTGACCAATTACTTTGATTTCCATAAGATTGGTTGGATCAGCTGTTTTTGTGTTGTCTTTGTATTTTATTTTTTTTTTATATATTTTATATGCCGCACTATGGGGTAGATTTAAAAAAATTTTGTCAAACTCAAATTTCTCAGCAGAGATAAAGGTAAGAGTAATCAAACAAAAAAATAAAAAAAATAAAATATTGCTAAAAATGTCAACTTTAATTATTGAAAAATGGTTTTGAAAAAAATAGTTTTTCATTTCTGGGCACTTTTTTATTATAAAATAAAAACTAAATATTTCTTTTAAAAATCAAACCTTTTACATTTTTTGTGAAGCTGAACTCCAAAATACTTTCTATGTATAACTGTATGTACTGTTTTTTAACAAAAATGTTCCCTCGAGATACTAAAGAAGTTTAAGCTATTGGTCTGCGCGGTATAATTTATTTCACCGAATTTTTATTCCCTTTCAATTATCTATTAATTTCATAAGAGTATTCAAAAACTTTCGCAAAGTTCTAAAGGATTCAAATATGAAAAAGGACGAATACGATTAAAATTTTCAAAAATGAATATTGAACAATTAAGAAAGTCTATGTTCGGGTGAAACGCTGTTTTTGTTTGCTTCGTGTGGTTAATTGTGTTGTAAGGCTGCGCAATGACTTTCCATTGTGGTTCTCTTCTGAACCATGCGCGGTTCCAGGGGGAGGACTTTATTTTGTATTGACTGTAATGAAATATATATTACTAATCTACATAGTATTTTCTTATCAGAAAACGGAATTTTACTAATTTTTAATTTTTCTTGCTTTTTTACGTTATCATATATATTTAAAAAATTACCCCCCTCCCCTAGAACGTAAACAAGCACGAAAAACTAAAAATTAGTAAAAATCCGTTTTGTGCTCGTGCTCTCCACTTGCCAGGTTAAGACTCCAGCTATTAGGAGTGATACAGCTGTCAGATCTAGAAGCAGCAAGTAGCATAGGCCCTATAAAGCTTCTAGTATTTGCCAAGATGACGGAGTTATTTTATAACTAGGTCCTGGTTTTAGATAGGGGTTTTCAATTTGGTCGTTAAATAAATTTCTACACTACTCACTCGTTCAGTCTACATGAGCTCCTCATGGACCGTTCAGTTCAACATAACCTAACCTAACGGATTTTGGTTTATGGCTTGTCGAACTTCCAACTACCATTTCATTACCTTAGCAGTATTCGTTTTGAATTATCTCATTTCTCTAAATTTTCGACATCGAAAATTGGGGCGTGGTTATCGTCCGATTTCCCTCATTCTCAATACCAATCAATTCTGGGTACATATAAGCCCGGATTTGGTGAAGATATCTCAATATTTGCTCAAGTTATCGTGTTATCTGACGGACAGGCGAACGGACATAGCTTAGTATTTTTTGTTTTCTTTACTGATGATTTTGACATATCTATTTCGATTCCTTTATACGTGTACAACTAACCGTTATCCAGTCAAAGTTATAATACCCTGTGCACAAGTACAGCTGGGTAGAGAAACATGTTTAAAATTTACCCGCGGCAGGTATGCCTGTCGTAAGAGTCGACTAAAATACCAAGTTGATTCAAGGGGCTATGTAGCGCAACCCTTTCAAGGGGTTTCCAGCGCAATTTATTGCTTCTCCAACCCAATTGTTAACCTCACCTACCTATGGCGACCCCCATTTGCTCATGGATCTAGCGGGTGGGAGGGCGGTATGGCCGTTCCCGAGATGGTCGGGCTAATATCCTAATGGTGCTTGTTACCGGAACGTACCGGACCTGCATCCGGCAAAGAACAAACAACATCGAGAACACTCCCCAAAACTTTCGGGGAGTCTCCTTATCGCTACAACAACAACAACAGGAATTTAGAAAAAAACAACTAATCATTTATTCGCGCCACACATTCTGTCGAGGACTGAGCAAGGTAAATGATATTTTACTTCCTTTATATTAGATGTTTCTCCACCAAATTCCATACAACTTGGAGACTCTAGCAACCGCTTTTTGAGTAAACTTCCCGAAGAGCCTTGAAGTTTGGAACACACAACGGAGCTCAGTGACAATTTAACGTTAGGAGAAAAAAATTTACTAGGTGGTCCAGGGATCGTGGAAATTTTAAAACACGTTCGAGAATTTTGCTCTCGAATTTTAAGGAACTTCCCGATAACTCATAGATCTGAAGCGTTGAATGAAGACTTGGGCTCCATTAGGTTGCAGTATTTAAGATGTAAGAGTTTTCTAGATGGAACAGTGATCGATGTGTTTAGAGATATTTAGAAACTTCACTTACAAAATGTGGAATCTTGTGACCACCATTCCTGTAGAGCAAGATTCGTGAAACTAAAACATTACTTCAGATCTCGATGACAATGCAAGATGAGGGAAAAATTGTTCGCTTTGTGGTCTAGGGATCAGGAAAAATCAAAAAATCTTCGGAGCTTGGAAACTTTTAAGGAACTTTCCGATAACCTAGTGACCCAAAATTTCGAACATAGCTTCAAGATATACAGTGTTATAATATTTTGGATAAAAGAGTTTTCAAGATCGAACATGGATAGAGATATTTAGAGATTGTAAAAATTCCATTCGCAACATGTGGAATCTTACGACCGCTAACTTCCTGTAGCCAGAGAACTGAAACTTTGAACGAAACTTCGGGCTTTATTAGTTTGTAATATTTAGATCAAAAGAGGGATCGAATTTGTCGAATTTGCGATCGATTTTTAAGTAACTACTCATTGACCTAGAAACATGAAACCTTACACATAGTCTGGGTCACATTGACAATGCAACAAAAGAAGAAAATAAAAAGAATATACAACATTTTTAATACTTCCTTTATATAAAGAAACCAAAAGGGAGGCAAAATGTTTTGAAATTTTAATATAACCATTGTAGAAACTTGCATGAGGAAGAAATATATAAAGGTGAAGTGCAATAGATGGACTTTCCATATAATCTTCACCTATTTCCGGCAATTTGCGCACCACTTTTATATTTTTGTACCTCATAAAAATTTGTACAGTTATTATAAAATTTTAATATCAATATTCAACTGGATTAAAATAAGGAAACGTAAGGCGTGATAGCCTCGAAAGGGATTTTAGGCCGAGCCTCTCTTCCAATTTGCGTCGTTTTTTGTTTTTCATACGAATTGGGGCCTACTTGATTTATGCCGGCTCGGAATGGCCAGTGCGAGGCAGATGTGTTTTCACTGAGAAGCTCTTCATGGCAGAAATACACGTGGAGTGCTTGCCAAACATTCTCGAGAGGCGACCCCGCTTAGAACAATTTTCCTCTAATTAAGAAAACTTGTTTCTAAAATGTTGATATTGGTGTGGTAGGCAGAGCACGCTAGCATCACACCACGGGGGCCGCGTTCAACAAGATTACATCGTTCGTTTCCTATATCTTTTGCATGCTTTCAACTGGCGAATTAAACATGGCGATGTCCTAGGCGATGAAATTGTTCCCACTGTATTACCTTTTCCCTGCTTCCGAACTGGAATAAAATTTCCACTTCAGAAGAAGTTCGACAGTTCCGAACTAACGTAAAATTTACAGATCTGTTTTTGTTTTGTTGGTAAAATTTCTTTGGTGCCGAACAATAATGAAATTCTACGTAATACTTCTAATACGATTTTATCCTATTTTTCGATAGTTCCAAACCACTGCATATCAGCAAAATATTTTAGCTGGCACCTTTCTGTAATTCTGGCCTTCGTAAATTCTTTAAAAGAATATTCCCAGTTGGGTCGAACAGCGGCCCGGTCGTTGATCAGGCTTCGTGATATGGGCTATGGGTTTTCTGAGTTCGGGCACTCTAGCCTTCTTTCCAGGTTCGACTTTATCCCTGACAGGACGGACTATTGTCCGCCGATAACTGCTGCCTATACAAACTTCACCGCAGTCATTCCCCCGAGAGAGGAGTGGGGAAGAGGACTCAAGGGACCGGTTAACTTGTTCACGGATAGCTCGAAGTTGGACGGAAAGGTTGGTGGAGGGGTATTTTGTCTTAATTTGACTGATCACTGCAGCCTCTTCCAAGCGGAAGTTGATGCGATTAAGGATGCGGTGGATGAAATGCTGTCCAGTGCTACTACGGTTAGGGAATTTAACATATAGCCAAGCGGCTATCTATGCCTTGATTTCAACTACAGTGCGATCGAGGGTGGTCTGGGAATGCCTGACCTCGCTTTCTATAGCATCGAACTATTTGATAATTAAGATTATCTGGGTCCTGGGCCATAGGGATATCCCTGGCAACTGTCACGCGGATCTCTTAGCCCACAGTAGCTATAGATACGTCACCGTTATTTCATGGTATGTGGTATCACAACGGAACTTCATGTTGTCCAAGGGAGCTTCCCCTATCTGGACAGCTACCACCTAACCTAAACTATATATTAGTTCAGTTGTGTTGGCTTTTGTTTATTCGTTCCTTGGCTCCAGAGTGTCTTACAATATAGTGTTTTAATATTTGGACAGTTTGTAACATGATGCCGATTTAAAATTAATGATGAGCCGCATTGGAGTGTCCGGCTCGTGGATTTTTGGTAGCGCAATCAGTGGAGTGTCTTTCGAAGCTCGGGTGCGGGACCAATGGCGCTATATTTCTGTGGCCAAATTGCCTGCAGCCAAGCTGCACCAAGGCCTTAAACATTGCTGCAGTCGCTGGCGCCATAGTTTTGGCCATTAGGTCTGCAGATCGGATGTGCAGAGTGGTATGCAGTGCTGCTGTCGTGGTAATTTTCAGAGCTCCTGTTATGCTAATTATTGATAATCAACATATCTGCCTGCTAGCAAGGGACGACAGTAAATTTGTATGTTATCAAAGATGAAGGTATAAAAAGTTTTTCGAAAACCTATTGCTTTATCAGGGTTTCCCGGGCTCTTCGTGCATTACAAAGTTGCAGGATATTACGGTCTGCAAACGTTTTGTCTGAACTCTGCTTTCAGCAGGTCAACAAATTATTCGTTACTGCGTGGGGATCCCCCGCTGTATTTGGATTGGTCGGACCAGCTCATTATCTTCTTTTGTCAGTGCACTAAGCACAGGTCGATCCGTAAATGGTTATAAATTTGAGCCTAAACTTTAAACAATTCATCAGTTTGAGTAGTTTTTAAAACTTGTTTACCTTAATTTAAAAAAATTGGAAAAAATTCTAAAATAGAAACTTGTGTATATTACTGAGATTTACTAACAAAACCCAAGAGCTTAAATTTATTGCTGAAAATCTAAAGACCATCGCGTTATTATATACATAAATGTATACAAGTATATACAAAAAGATGCTCAGACATGTACATCCCGAAGCGCTTTTCCCATCTGCCGCTTATGATGACTGATACGTTATCTACATACGCCATGAGTTTGAATGGTCCTCTGCCTAGCAGCCTTAGCAATTTGTTGATGACCAGCGTCCACAGCATTGGTGACAATACTCTACCCTGCGGGGTTCCTCTGTTTACAAATTCTGTGGCCTCGAATAGGTCCCATTGCGACGTGATCATTCTGCAGCTAAACATGACGCCAAACAAATTTTTGAACAGCATATGTACTGTAGAAAAGTTGAGACTGTCGATGACCACTTTTCGGAATAATTAATTACTTGCATTTGCTTTAAATAGATATAACTTTAATTTCGCAGACTACAAGATGTGTTAGATGTGATATCAAGTTTGGTCTTATATAAAATGTGGTTGAAATGGGATACAATTTTTCATATAAAATCGATAGATTCTTAGTTTCCAGTTATAATTGAGGTGTGCGTTTCCTAGGTCCAAGTTTCTTTAAATTTCAAATGTGTTCTTAATTGGTGACCACAAAGCTTTTGTGGAAATATCCATTGACCTGCGAAAACTCTTTCGAGACCTACAACTTGATATTGCCCGACGAACGTTTGAAAGTCTGATAAAGCGAAATATTTGGGAAAAAGTGATTTGTGTGACCATTGGCCGTTAATGACCTAAAATTTTACTGGAGTCCATAGCAACCAGATGAGAATAGTCTTATGTCACACATTAATCCTTCTGTGTATGAAATATTTTTTTAATTAAAAAGTAAATATTATCTAGCGATCATGGGATTTTAATTAGTATTTCCTTTATTTATTGAACTGAAAAGAACACAAAAGAATTGCTAACGAGAAATTAATTAAGCTTTCCATGTGTCGTGTGAATAAATATAAATAAGGAAAGTTTTTTTCTTCAAGTTTAAAGAATTTTGTATGAAAACAAGTTAAAAATGTATACTAAAGCTATAAAACAAATATTTATTTTTTAATCATTAGGCCCCTTGTCTTGTTAAAGAATAAACAATCTTATAGTCTAAAACGTGGACAAACATGTTTCAATGCGGTTATATACATGACATAATCCCAAACGGTATAGCCTCAAGTTTTTTACTTGAGATTATGTCACTGCTTATGAGGTGTCATAATCCCAATTGGAATAATGTGACTTCTGAGTTTAAAACGAAGATTTACATAAACAACTCGAAGGCCGAACACCTAAGTTCGAGATCCTCTAGGATCCATTAATTTCAAGAAGTTAGCACGGTTTTTCGGTCAACAGTCACCTTTTGACCCACCTTTCTGCCTTAACGATTTTCTTTATCAGAAACATTTTTTTATGTGGAAGAAATTACACAAATACAAATTTGGTGTCAAAACCGCCTTTATAGTGTTGTTCTCAAGCTGTTAGCCACCAGGAATAACATCCGCAAATTTTACCAAAAAATTCGGCTACAAATGGAAGGTTTTAAGTCCGTGGCAAAGTTTAAATATCGATGTTCAGAGAGTACTTAGATTATGGAAGGAACAATTCTCTGTTCTCCTAAATGGAGACAGCGATGTACTGCACAGGAATAATGAACTGTACCCCGCAATTGATGATGGTGGAATTAATGGTCAGCCTTTTTTATATCGCATATAAGGTCCTGTCAAGTGTTTCGTGCGAAAGATTAAAGCGCACCGTGAATAGGCCGATTGGACCTTATCAGTGCGCCCTCAGACCTGGTAAATCTACCTTCCACCAATGCGCCAAATCTTGAAAAAGAAACCGTGAAAAAAAATTGGCAGACATCACCTCTTCGTTGATAGCACGAAAAGGAGCTGCCTATAGGCCACTATGTCTCAATTTGGTTTCCATGCGAAACTTATACGGCTGTGCAAAATGGCGTTAAGCAACACCATCAGCTTAATAAGAATTGGAAAGGACCTCTCCGAGCCGATCAAATTAAACGAGGTTTAAGACAGGTTGACCCCCTATCGTGCGATTTCTTTAATTTGATGCTGTAGAAAATTATAGCAGCTGCAGAACTTAAGCGCTCTGGAACAATATTTCATAAAAGCGTACAATTATTGGCATATGCTGCTGACATTGATATCATCGGCCTGAACACCCGCGGCGTAAGTTCTGCTTACTTCGAACTGGAAAAAAAACGGAAATGATGGGTTTGATGGTGAATGAGGACAAAACGAAGTATCTGCTGTCATCGAGCAAAGAGTCAGCGCATTTGCGCCTTAGCCACTGTTGGCAGCCATAATTTCGAAATAGCAGAGAATTTAGGTTGAACCGACCAATAAAGACCTCAAATAGACTGTATGTGTCCATAGTGTTATCAGAATTTGTTTGGCGACCAACCGGAAGCACCCCAATCAAGTGTCAGGACTTATGTTATAGAAAAACTCCATCTTCTTGGTAAATACTAGAAGTTTTCTAAGATCTAGCTTAATTGCTGCCTCGAGATCTGGCAACTCTACCGCCCGCGGAGGCTTGACCTGGCGAGAGTGAGCGGACATGAACTCAGAACATGCTCAACCGTCTCTTACTGTCGCATGCACACCTTCTGACGAAGGCAGTGTCCACTTAGTATGTCCATCGAAACCTGCAGTCCTCCTCCTCAGAGATATATGCCACTTTGTGGTCTATTATCGTAGACTTTGCACATGATCTTAAAAATTTTGCAGCCATGCACTTTTGTCCACGTCTTTTCTGCTTCATGGATAATATGCAACTCCTGTCTCCTTTTGATTTCTCCTAAACGGATTGAATGGCACGTCTATAGTTGTTTCAGCGAGTGCTCCATCCTCCTTTGCCAACTCATCGGCCTTTTCGTCACCTTCTATCCATTTATGACCGGGAACCCAGTATAAATGTATGGTCCGACAAGAGCGAAGTTTTTTCAATGATTCTTTGCATTCCAGAACACTTCTTGATGAACTACTGTGTGAGATTATTACCTTAATCGCCGGCTGACCATCAATATATATATTGGAGTGACTGCAGCTTAAGCACGTTTCCTCCTGAATTTATGCTTCTCTCTTCACGGCTATAATTTTCGCCTTAAAGATGGAGCACTAATCTGATATCCTGTAGGATGTACTTATTTCTGGATCGACACAGTAAACAGCAGACCCGACCCCTTCCATTAATTTGAAACCATCCGTATACATCTGTATAGTATGTTATGCCATTTATGCACCCTGGCACCAACCCTTCGACTCAATTGTGGCCCCATGATCTCTTTCAAAACTTTGGTACGGGATCATATAATGCATTTGCCCCATATTAGATGGCACATACTGCTATGCTCTTTAGGCCTGCACTCCCCGAGGTCTTTTTGCAGTGGCAAACGCGATGTTTTGGCCACTAGGCCAATTGAAAGCAATGTTGCTGTCGTGGTAGTTTTTAGGGCTCAAGATATATGTACTTTTTTGTGTGGCTGTCCACCAAACAAAAACCGTATAGTAAAGTATGGGTTAGACAATTGCCGCAAATAGCCAATGAGAGAGTTTGGGTGATAGGCATGCTCTTGCATACATACAGTGCCTCGGAGGCTTTCTTTGCTCTCTCTTCCAATGGGGTTTCCACCGACAACTTACTATCTAGTATAACTCCTAGATACTTTGTGCTATATTTTTCTTGTGGGGTTACTCATCCAAGCTTAGGCTTTTATACCTATTAAGGACATCATATTTCCAAGTAAGTAATACTTGATCGGGTTTTACCGCGATGGCGGTTAAACCGACTTCTGATGCCAAGGCATGTACATTCCGAAGTGCCTGATCCATCCGAGCGCTGATTGTTGTGAGGCAGCTGCCGCTTATGGTGACTGTACGTCATATACATATGCCGTAAGTTTGATTGCAATTAGTTTATAACCAGCCTCCACAGCATTGGTGATAGCACCCCACCCTACAGCTTACATATTTTGTTGCCTGTCATAGGCCCCATTGCGATGTGATCATTCTGCAGCTTAACATGGTCCCGATCGATCCACTTTGTTAAAGCTGGATGAACTTCAATCGAGTTGAGACTGTATATGATTGCTCCTTTCGAGACATTATTGAAAGCCTCGTAATGTACAGAAAACTATGGCATATTCCTGGTGCTTCAGGGCTTTCTCGCTATTCATGACCATCCTGTGCAATGCAATATCGACTGACTTGCCTTTAGTGTAAGTATGGCGTGCTGAAGAGAATTTTATATACACAGCTATTAATCTCTCAAGGGTTTTGAGCAGAAAATATGTCAAACTAATAGACATTTAGTATTTCGGGTGCAGAAGACTGGCTTTTCCCGCTTTCGGTATGAGAACTACTCGAGAACTCGGGACGTGGTTCAGTTTTATTGAACCCTCAAAGATTATACTTATCGGTTCCACCGGCCATCTGCAGAATAGCAGGGTATATCTCATCTGGAACCGGCGATTTAAACTTGGTACCTCCTGGTACCTTTCGCTCAGTATTAGGATTGGAGATGTTGTTACATAACTGTTTGGCATCTTCTCCTGATGGGAAGTGTGGGTTAAGTAGTGCCTTCTTCACTACAATGTGAAATTTACCCGTCGTCCTATATCTATCCTATTTGATATTTCAGTCAACTTTAAAAAGCAAGCTCCTTTTTTAATTTTTTTTACAAATTGGTGGGACGGGACCTACTTGTTTTATGTCAATTCCGAGCGGCATCTGCGTGGCAGATGAATTTTCACTGAGAAGCTTTTCATGGCAGAAATACACTCGGAGTGTTTGCCAAATCATTGCCGAGGGCGATTCCGCTTGGAAAGACTTTTTTCTAAATTTTCGATGTTACTTTTCCCGGGGCTTTAACCCCGGTGTGGTAGGCGGAACACAGTACCACTACACTATGGCGGCACCAAAAAATCGGTTAACAGAAGACAGAAACTTGGTTATTCGATATTCGGAATTTATTTTCAACCGGTTTGATTAACCGAGTCAATCACCCTAGTAGCCATCAATGTATATATGCACCAGCGGACCCAACAGTCTTTGTTTTGTAGTTTTCAAAACTTTCCACACCCACATACACTCTCTGTTGTTTACGCGTGAATGTTATTCGGTAATTAAGTTATATAAATATTTTTTTTCTTTTCCTAAACTCTAATTGTGTTTGAACGTACTTAAAATTATAAAAGAATCTCCATGTGCTGAAAGACCTTGGAAAAGTTGACATAGTCATAATGCATTTAGTCATAACCATATTTTTACTTATCCATATCAATTGGCATCAGTTATAGGTGCCTTAACCTAAAAATCGTGAAATTTTCATAAAAATGAAGAAAACACAAACAATTTCAAGCATAGATATTTTCACAAATAATAAGTCTCATGATTCAATCAGAAGAGGTTTGCTCGACAGACGAATTTTTTGACAATTGCAGCCATTTTGCTCCCAAATAGAATTGACATCCGTTAACTGTGTTGTTTCTTTGCAATTTTTCGAAAAATATTAGTGGTAGAAAAAGGAAGCAATCAGTTTACAAATTCCCGATAAGTACTGAACTGCATAATTCCTTAGAACATTTATTTTAATTTTATGATGAATTTATTAACTATGCCATGATCTATTAGTGTGGCTGAACATAGTTAATTTTTTGAAAATTACGGACATCAAGGAATCGTGCACTTTCGTACCTATGAACAGACGAAACCTAAACCACTTCAAAATTCATCGTTCAACGTCAAAAACTCGACTAGTAAATCGATTTACGTAAAAATGTAATTAGTAAATATCGGAGATGCCATAATGAAATGTACTGTTGTTGTTGTTGTTGTAGCAATGCTCGCCCCACCTAAGAGCCGCGACCGATCACAAATTGTCATCAATATCTCCTAACGGGAGTCCAAGGAAACTTGCCGTTTCAACAGGGGTGAACCATAAGGAAAGGGGTGTTAGAGGCGTAGGTTCCACATTACAATTAAAGAGATGGTTGGTATGTCGGGGTTGATTCTGGATAGGTAAAAGTTTAACCTGTTACAGTATCCAGAACGAAGTTGAGCAAGAGTGACACGCGTTTCCCTGGGGAGTATGCGTTCCTCTTCCGCGAGTTTTGGATAATTTTCTTTAAGTACTGGATTCACCGGGCAATTCCCGGCATAAAGGTCCGACGCCTGTTTATGGAGTTCACCAAGGACCTGCTTGTGTTTTTTCACTTCATACGGCTGGGTTCTCAGGTGCCGTAATTCCTCAAAATGCTTACGGACAGACCATGTCGGCTGCCTTTTCAATATAGTCCTATCTCAAAATATTTTTCAAAAACTTCCCATTTCATGATTTGTCACAAAAATGCCCTATATTAGAATTAGATTGAAGAACGCCTCAGAATGCTTTTCATTAACTCCCTCTTATGTCATAATGCATTGAACTTATGCTCATATAGGGGGTTTTTGAAACAAATTGTGATAGTGTATTTTTGAATAAAATTCTAAACCAACATAGCTCTTTATAAATTCATGAAATATTTAGTAGAAAATGAATTATTTCCTCCAAAACCTGTTGGCATTTACAAATTTATTATCACTACTAATATACTACTAAATGTACTTTTCTACTACAATTTTCGCTAAAGGGGATTGAATTATTCCCCGTTTTCCTTACTTCGTAAAAGCAACCCGTCCAGATTTTCAATTTGGGAGTGTCAAATCACTGCCGTCATTGAAGAACAAACCTCTAGTAATTGAATCATGAATAAGTCTCTTAGTCAAAACGTATTACAAAAACTTAATAAATTCACCAACTCAAATATTTTTAGGTTATGAATACGGCAAAAAACCAAAAACCAATTGGTTGGCTACGGCATGTTTATGGTTATGGCTAAGGCGTTATGGTATGGTATGGCACCAATGACCAATTACATTGATTTCCATAAGATTGGTTGGATCAGCTGTTTTTGTATTGTCTTTGTATTTTGTTTTTTCATTAACGCCCATATGCCGCACTATGGGGTAGATAAAATAAAAAAAAATTTAAACTCAAATTTCTCAGCAAAGATAAAAGCAAGAGTAATCAAACAAAAAATAAAATAAATCGAATATTGTAAAAAATTTTAAATTTAATTATTGAAAAACGGTTTTGAAAAATATAAAATTTCATTTTTGTACACTATTTTTATTATAAAATAAAAACTAAATATTTCTTTTTCTTAAAAATCAAACCTTTTACATTTTTTGTGAAGCTGAACTCCAAAATACTTTCTATGTATAACTGTATGTACTGTTTTTTAACAAAAATGTTCCCATGTGATACTAAAGAAGTTTAAGTTATTAGTCTGCGCGGTATAATTTATTTCACCCAATTTATATTCCATTTCAATTATCTATTAATTTCAAAGAGTATTCAAAAACTTTCGCAAAGTCCATACAGATTCCAATATGAAAAAGGGCGACAACGATTAAAATTTTCAAAAATTAATATTGAACAAGTCAGAAAGTCTATTATTTCCGGCGAAACCTTTAAATTTGGCTTGGTCAGTGATAGCAGATGAGGAAGTGCGGGTTGGAGGATGAAACGATCGGCCACGTTTTGTGCTCGTGCCCTGCGCTTGCCAAGCTAAGACTCCAGCTATTAGGAGTGATACAGCTGTCAGATCCAGAAGCAGCAAGTGGCATAGGCCCTAGAAAGATTTTAGTATTTCCCAAGAGGACGGAGTTATTTTATAACAAAGGTCCTGGTTTAGGTAGGCGTTTTCAGTTTGATCGTTAAATAAACTTCTACACTACGGACTCATTCAATCTACGTGAAGTCCTCATGGACCGTCCAGTTCAACCTAACCTAACGGCTTTTGATTTACGGCTTGTTGAACTTCCAAATTTTCTTATTCTAAAATGTGGTGGTGCCACGCCCATACTTCAAAATTGTTTGGAATTTATGTTTTGCGTCATAAAACCATTCCACCTACCATTTCATTAATTCATCATTTTTCATCGGGTTTATTATCCCTGTGCGGTACATCGCTGCCTTCATTTAAGAAAGCGAGAAGTGCTCCCTCTATAATCTAAGTACTCTCTGGACATCGGTTGCAAGGTCGCCATTTTCGTTCCTTCAGTAGTTTGGCCGGACTTAAAACCTTCAGTTTGTCTCCGAATTGTTCGGTAAAATCTCACGACTTTCTGCCTCTGCTTTTTTCTTGTTGAAAAGGCGTCCCACTTCCTTTCTCAACTTGCGGTAGTGTTCACACACGCTTTTCTTTTTGCGCTCGCTTTTAATGTAGTACTGTAGGCAGCGTCCTTTCTTTCCAGTTGTTTTTCCGTGGTCGCCGGTAACCACTTTTTTCCTCCGCGGCGGTACGTAGACCTTTAGAGATATGCTCTCACTGCTCCTGCATTCCGTCGGGTTGACTTGTGCTTTCAGCGAACAGGTGTGTGGGCGAGTTGCGAAATCATTGGCAGTCTATTGTGACTGCAGCTTTTCGACGTCTATCTTTCCATGTGTTTTTTGTTCCTTGGTTTTAGCCACGCAGAGACGGGTGCATATTTTCGCTGCGATGAGATAATTATCCGAGTCGATGTTACGTCCTCGGATGGTGTGCACATCTAAAATACTGGAGGCGAGCCGTCCGTCTATCACAACGTGGCCGATAAGATTTCGTGTATTTTGTGATCGAGGGACAGCCATGTAGCTAAATATATATTTCTATGCATGAACCTCGTGCTGGATATGAACATGTTTCTAGAACCGGCAATGTTAATCAGCCTCAGCCCGTTAGCAGAAGTTTCATTGTGTAGGCTGAACTTTCCGACTTTGCGGCCAAAAACAACTTCTTTGCCCACCTCGGCGTTAAAGTCCCTAAGCACGACATATATATCATAGAGGGGGCAGCGCTCTAAAGGTTGAAAGAAGACGTATCTCACCTCATCGTGTTTATCACCTGTCGGTGCATGAGCGCAGATGAATAATATATTGAGAAATAGTGCTTTTATTCGGATAGCGGCGAGATGTTCGTCCACAGGCGTGAACGCCAGTACTTAGCGACAATGTCTGTCTCCCAGCACCGACACCAAAACTGCTGTTATATGTATGGTCACTCCATAGATGACACAATTTTTATTCTTCTTCCTTCCTTGCTTCATCCAACGCATTTCTTAGATGGCGGTGATTACGGATTTTGTTTTGACGAGGACATACAACAGCCGGGCATCTGCATCAATCCCATTTAGGGAACGGACATTCCAGGTGCATGCCTTTAAATCATAGTCTTTTAAACGTTTGCCATGGACGTCATCAGTTAAGGGTTTTTTCTTATCCGAGGATTTGTTGAGTTTTTCATTGGAGTGTGGTTTGACGTGGCGTGAAAAAAGCCCAGCGCACAACCCGCTTAGCAGGAATGAAAACACTATTTGCACGCGTATATTGCGAGCCGCTTTATCCTAGACAGACGCCGCTTGCAGCCGGAGCTTGTAGATAGATGTTGCCGATGAAAACCCCCAATCTAGCCCTTAAACCGAGTATGCCAGAGCGGCCTAACCAGGTTGTCACCTTCTCAGCTTAGCTTACCATTAAACGGATGTTTAGTTGTTATACAGAGCTGCTTGAACCGCATGGAAAATAATCGCTCTGGCCATTCACAGTGAATGGCGGTCAAAAGCTTTCCCCACTTGAGTGGACTTCTACACATAGCCCCACCTTCCATAAAATTACAGCAACCATATGCCAACCTCAACTACAAATATCTGCGGACATAGTTAAAATTTTTCTTTTTCGCCTTGTCGTTTGGCACATCTCCCGATATTTTTGGAAGCGTTTTGGTCTGCTATAGACTTTTACCAAATCTAACATAAAATCAGAAAAATGAAAATAAATTGTTTGCCTGCTTTTTCTAATACAACAACACGGTTAATGGATGCCAATTCGATTTGGGAGTAAGATGGCTGAAATTGTCAAAAATTTTGTCAGACGAGCAAGTCACTTGTGATTGAAGCATGTTTTAGGTATTGAACTTGAATTCGTCTATGCTAGGCGAGTAGCAATTGTTGTCTATATATATAAAAGAAAGTCGTGTTAGTTACACTACGCATAACTCAAGAACGGATGAACCGATTTGACTGAAAATTGGTGGAGAGGTAGCTTAGAACCAGGGAACGGATATAGGATACTTTTCATCCCGTTCTGGCTAGGGTCTTGAGATCAAAACGTGGACCTGGGTAATCCTGTGATGTGTTTGTACAATATGGGTATGAAATGGAAGCTGTTTATGAGTACTTTGACACTGGGTATTTTTCGTACCCCTGGGTGACTAGGGTTTCGAGATATAGGCCAAAACGTGGACGCGGGCACCCCTAGAATGTGTTTATACAGTATGGATATCAAATGAAAGCTGTTGATGAGTGCTTTAGTACAGGGTAGTTTTCATACCTATTGGTGACCAGGGTCTTAAGATATAGGCCAAAATGTGGACCCGGATACCCCTACAATGTGTGTGTAATATGGATATCAAATGAAAGCTGTTGATAAGTGCTTTAGTAGAGAGTAATTTTCATATCCCTTGGTGACTAGGGCTCGAGATATAGGCCAAAACGTGGACCCGGATACCCCTACAATATGTGTGTAATATAAATATCAAATGAAAGCTGAAGTAGACTGAGAAAGAGATAGAGTGAGACGAAATAGAGATAGATGAATCGAAAAAGCCGGAGGGAGGAGTGAATAAAAGGATTAAGAAAAATATAGGTGTGGGGAGGCAGAGTTAGACGGAAAACGCTTATCGAGATATATGCAGATAGACCAAATTTAGGGTAGAACAACGTCTACCGGTTCTGCTAGTTTTCATATACCTTACAAGCTTGAAACATTTCTGAAAAATTTTAAAAGTTTCCATAAAAAACTTTTTTCATAGCTTTCTATATTTGTATAATAGCAATGCTTTTCGCTTCCATTCTGTCGTCGACTTTAGGAAACCAGGAAGTGAAATCTTTTTATTTCAATAGAAAATTAAGAAAGCAAACATAAAAGAGGTTGTGAATACAGTCTTAAAATAAAATGTTTTTGTTTATGTGACCACGTAAGTGTTCGATTATTGGAATGTCTTACAAAACACCTTTTCAATCATTAGAAAAAGGTCAATTACAAAACATCAGTTTTTATACCCAGCTATACTTGTACACAGGGTATTATAACTTTGATTGGATAATGGTTGGTTGCACATGAATAAAGGAATCGAGATAGATATAGACGTCTATATATCAAAATCATCAAAATCGAAAAAAAATCGATTAAGCCATGTCCGTCCGTCCGTCCCTTTTGTCCATCCGTTAACACGATAACTTAAGAAAATATTGAGATATCTTCACCAAATTCGGTATACGGGCTTATCTGGACCAAAAAACTGGACCATAACTAACTATTGAAAATGAGCGATATCGGAAAATTTCAAAAAATGAAATATGTAATTTTAAAACGAATACTGCTAAGCTAATGAAATTGGGTAAGTTGTTTTGTTTTATGACGCAAAACATAAAGTGCAAAAAAATTTGCAATATGGGCGTGGCACCACCCTCATTAAGAACAAGAAATTTTGTAAGTCCAGCAAGCTTTAATCAAACGCCGTTAATGATATTACATTGAAATTCGGCAGAAACACTATTCCTGCCAAATTATATAGACTTAGTGAAGATAACAAAAATCGGTTATTGGGCGTGCCCACTCTTCCTAAAGGTCTAACCTTAACAAAGTTTGCAATAACTCTATCGTATTTAACTACATTTGACTGATATTCTACCTCAGTAGTGGTACGTAAACAAATTTTGAAAATGGCCGTAACCCGCCTCTTTTTTTGTTACTATTTCCAAAATAATTTTAATGCCTTAAGCTGAACAAATATCTCCAAATCCAAACGAAATTTGGCATAAACATTTTTTGCATAAATACAATTTGTACTCTGAATATGAGCGAAATCGCCTGAAAGCCACTCCTACTTTTTTGCATAGTTAAGTTAAAAAAAAAAAATTAACGGGTCATAACGCCTTTTGGTTCATGGAACCTGTGTTTTTATGTTTATTGTTCGTTTATATCTTTATTTTAAAATAAATAGTTTTTGTAAGGAAATCCCCACATCTGAACTGAAACTGAAAACTACATTTTCCCACGTCAAGTTCATTTGTTGCAGCCTCTATATCGTGTTTGCTTCTTTTGGAGGAAAATGAGTTCAAAATAGGACCATATGTATGTATATGTATTAGCCTTATTAACCATACATTTCACCCGAACTTAGATTTTCTTACTTGTTTCGTTTCACTTTTGGAAGCGTAATTTTAAAAATAATTAGGAACAGGAAAAAGTATAAAGGCCCTTGTTATGAGCATCTTTCTATCTTCGATCTTCGTTGGCTACCGAACGTCGAAAATCGAATTTCCAATTCGTATTATGACAGCTCATTGCTGCCAAAATTTTCGTTGTGTATCTAATTTTGAATCGAATAAAAGTTTGCTTTCGACGCTGTATTGAATTAGAAGAAAATTGTGTGAAATGTAAGATTTTTTTGTTTATCTTCTAACTTTTTCTACCTAATAGCAATTTCAAACTATTTGTCCAAATATTAAAACACTATATTGTAAGACACTTTGGAGCCAAGGAACGAATATGCAAAAGCTAACACAACTGAACTATTAGTTTAGGTTAGGAGGTAGCTTTCCTGATAGTGGAAGCTCCCTTGGACAACATGAAGGTCCGTTGTGATACCACATACAATAAAATAACGGTGACGTATCTATAGCTACTTAGAAAATCGTTGCGTAGCAAAGATAAAGTTCCGAATGATACCGATCTCAATCTCGTATAAATCCTGCGGAGATCCAAGTGAGTCGCGATCGAAGTACTTTCGCCTAGTTCTGGCAAAAGCTAGGCATCAAGTATAAAGTGATTCGATGATTCCACATCGTCATCCTCCATACAGCTACGGCAGGATGGGGTTTTCAGTATATTGAGACAAAACCCCAATGACCATTGATAGGGGAGTATTTGTGAACCCAATTATTTCGGCAGACTTCCTGCCATCCACTTCCGGCCAGAAAGATCTTGCCATCCTGCAAGAGGTGGTACCCACCCAACTTTGCTGAGATGATTCGAGGCCTATCTATGGAGGAGAAAGCCACAGGTGGCCAGCGGAATCCCGAAATCCGGTTCAATTGTACCGATGCGGGCTAAGAGATCCTCTTGAAAGTTGCCAGGGATATCGCTATGGCCCAGCACCCAGATAATCTTAATTATCAAATAGTTCGATGCAATAACAAGCGAGGTCAGGCACCCCCACACCACCCTCGATCGCACTGTAGTTGAAATCAAAGCCTTGATAGCCGCTTGGCTATCAGAGAAGATCTTAAATTCCCTACTACTACTACGGTAGCACTGGACAGCATTTCTTCCACTGCATCCTTTATAGCAGCAACGTCCGTTTGAAAGAGGCTGCAGTGATCAGCCAACCAAAAACAAAATACCCCTCCACCAACCTTTCCCTCCAACTTCGAGCCATCCGTGAACATATTAACTGGTCCCCTGCCCCAGATGATTCCTCTACCCCATTTCTCTCTCGGGGGAATGACTGGGCTGAAGGTTGTATAGGGATCAGTCAACGGCATACAATAGTACGTCCTGTCAGGGATAAAGTCGAACCTGGTAAGAAGGCTAGAGTATCCGAAGTCAGAAAGCCCATATTACGAAGCCTGATCGACGACCGGGCCGCTGTTCGACCGAACTAGGAATATTATTTCAAAGAACGTACGAAGGCCAGCACTACAGAAAGCTATCAGCTAAAATATTTTGCTGAAATCTCCAATGCCAATATTTATGGAGTGGTTTGGAACTATCGAAAAAATGGATAAAATCGTATTAGAAGTATAACGTGGAATTTCAGTCTTGTTCGGCACCAACGAAATTTGACCAACAAAAAAAAAAAGATCTGTAAGCTTTACGTTAGTTCGGAACTATCGAAAAAGTGCGAACTAACCAACTTCTTCTAAAGTGGAAATTTTATTCCAGTTCGGAAGCAGGGACAAGGTAATAAATACAGTGGGAACAATTACATCGCCTAGGACATCGCCATGTTCAATTCGCCAGTTGAAAGCATTTAAAATGTGAAAGAGATAGGGAACGAACTAGTAGTGTTTCCGAAGCAGCAATCAGAAATATAAATTATAGCAAACAGTATCGAAAAATTAAAAAAAAAATTATTATGTACAAGAAATACATAAAAAAAAAATGATAAAAAACTTTTAACTACTTCCTTTTATATAAATGGACCAGAAAAAAACGAAAAATGTCTCATTAAACAAAGATCTAATCTTGTTAACGCGGCCCCCGTGGTGTGATGCTAGCGTGCTTCGCCTACCATACCGCAGATCCCGGGTTCACACCCCGGGCAAAGCAACATCACAAGTTTTCTCAATTAGAGGAAAATTGTTCGGGATCTGCCGCTTATGGTGACTGAACTTCATATACATATGCCGTACGTTTGATTGCTCGTCTGTCGAACCGCGTAAGCAATTAGTTTATAACCAGCCTCCACAGCATTGGTGATAGCACCCCACCCTACAGCGTTCCTTTGCTTACGTATTTCGTTGCCTCGCATAGACCCCATTGCGATATGATCATTCTGCAGCTTAAAATGGTCCCAATCGATCCACTTTTTTAAAGCTGAATGAACTTCAATCGAGTTGAGACTGTATATGATTGCTCCTTTCGAATCATTATTGAAAGCTCCGGCAGTGCACAGAAAATACCTAGGGCATATTCCTGGTGCTTCAGGGCTTATGTAAAGCTATTAATCTAAGAGTTTGAGCAGAAAAGATGTCAAACTAATATGCATGTAGTTTTTCGGGTGCAGATGACTGGTTTTTCCCGCTTTCGGGACTCTTCACTACTATGTGAAAATTAGCAGTCGTCCTTTTATATCAGTCCCTGTACTGCATCTCATTTTGAGGTAGTAGCTGCTTGTTTTTTTTTTTTTTTGGGTAATAAATGCATAAAATGTCTTCGTGGCGTATTTGTGTTGATTGTAACGATCTCTTTTAAAAAATCACAATAGCTAGAAGTTAATACATCGTATGAATAAATAGGAGGCAATGAAAAATTCCTCTTAGAAAACATTTGTCATGTCTTTGGTATTTCGGTCAACTTTCAAAAGAATGGTCCCTTTTTAATTTTTCTTAAAAATTGGCGGGACGGGACCTACATGTATTATATCGACTCCGAACGGCATCTACAAGTCAGATGAATTTTCACTGAGAAGTTTTTCATGGCAGAAATACACTCTGAGTGTTTGCCAAATCATTGCCGAGGGCGATTCCGCTTGGAAAGACTTTTTTCTAAATTTTCGATGTTACCTTGCCCGGGGCTTTAACCCCGGTGTGGTAGGCGGAACACAGTACCACTACACTATGGCGGCACCAAAAAATCGGTTAACAGAAGACAGAAACTTGGTTATTCGATATTCGGAATTTATTTTCAACCGGTTTGATTAACCGAGTCAATCACCCTAGTAGCCATCAATGTATATATGCACCAGCGGACCCAACAGTCTTTGTTTTGTAGTTTTCAAAACTTTCCACACCCATATACACTCTCTGTTGTTTACGCGTGAATGTTATTCGGTAATTAAGTTATATAAATATTTTTTTTCTTTTCCTAAACTCTAATTGTGTTTGAACGTACTTAAAATTATAAAAGAATCTCCATGTGCTGAAAGACCTTGGAAAAGTTGACATAGTCATAATGCTTTAGTCATAACCATATTTTTACTTATCCATATCAATTGGCATGAGTTATTGGTGCCTTAACCTAAAAATCGTGAAATTTTCATAAAAATGAAGAAAACGCAAACAATTTCAAACATATTCCACAAATAATAAGTCTCTTAGTCAAAACGTATTACAAAAACTTAATAAATTCACCAACTCAAATATTTTTAGGTTATGAATATGGCAAAAAACCAAAAACCAATTGGTTGGCTATGGTATGGTTATGGTTATGGCTAGGGCGTTATGGTATGGCACCATTGACCAATTACTTTGATTTCCATAAGATTGGTTGGATCAACTGTTTTTGTGTTGTCTTTGTATTTTGTTTTTTAATTAACGCCCATATGCCGCACTATGGGGTAGATTTAAAAAAAATTTTGTCAAACTCAAATTTCTCAGCAAAGATAAAGGCGAGAGTAATCAAAGAAAAAAATAAACAAAAAATAGGATACTGACAAAAATTTCAAATTCAAACTCAAAAAAAAACCGGTTTTGAAAAAAATAATTTTTCAATTTTGTACACTTTTTTTATTATAAAGGAAAAACTAAATTTTTTTTTTCTTAAAAATCAGACCTTTTATAATTTTTCTGAAGTTGAACTCCAAAATATATAGAAAGGGTATTGTTTTTTAACAGTAAAATATTTTAGCTGGTAGCTTTCTGTAATGCTGGCCCTCGTACGTTCTTTGAAATAATATTCCTAGTTCGGTCGAACAGCGGCCCTGTCGTTGGTCAGGCTTCGTGATATGGGCTATGGGCTTTCCGACTTCGAATACTCTAGCCTTCTTACCAGGTTCGACTTTATCCCTGACACGGCGTACTATTGTATGCCGTTAACTGGTCCCTATACAACCTTCAGGCCAGTCATTCCCCCGAGAGAGAAATGGGGTAGAGGAATTATCTGGGGCTGGGGACCGATTAACTTGTTCACGGATGGCTCGAAGTTGGACGGAAAGGTTGGTGGAGGGGTATTTTGTTTTAAGTTGGCTGATCACTGCAGCCTCTTCCAAGCGGAAGTTGCTGCGATTAAGAATGCGATGGATGAAATGCTGCCCAGTTCTATCGTAGTAATAGTAGGGAATTTAAGATCTACTCTGATAGCCAAGTGGCTATCAAGGCCTTGATTTCAACTACAGTGCGATCGAGGGTGGTCTGAGATTGCCTGATCTCTTAGCCCGCATCGGTACAATTGAACCGGATTTCGGGATTCCGCTGGCCGCCTGTGGTTTGCTACTCCATAGATAGGTCGTTGGGCGGGTACCACCTCTTGCCGCATGGCAAGATCGTTCTGGCCGGAAGTGGATGGCAGGAGGTCTGCCGAAATAATTGGATTCACAAATGCTCCCCTATCAGTAGTCATTGGGGTTTTGTCTCAATATGCTGGAAACCCGATCATGCTGTAGCTGTATAGAGGATGACGATGTGGAATCAAACTTTATGCTTGATTGGCCAGCTTTTATTTATTTATTTAATAGTCTACAAATTGAGCAATTTAAACAGACTAAATAGCAAATAGCAGTACATTTAAAAATAGTATGTCTTATAAAAACGAATGTGCAGTGTGTAAATCATTAAGTAAACTATCTTAAGAGTTATAGTTACATATTTGATATTAAGGGGTGACATGTTTAAATATGTGCACGATAATTTCAATAAAAACTTAACTTTACAAATGGTATAAGTTTTGTATGCGTATGCCCAGAAAGGGGCAGGCGAAGGTGCTCAGAAGGGAGCTGACGCGAACGCCCAGAAAGAGCTGATATATTATATATATATAAAATGGAGTAACAGTAAGTTATAGTTAGTTATTTGAAATATGTATACATATATACTAATTTAACTCAAATAAAATACACCTCTTTATTTTGAAAAGCGTGTCCGTTACTTAGCTCCAGAGTGTCTTCCAATATGGTTTTTAAATATTTGGACAGTTTGTGATATGGTGCCGATTTAGAATTAATGATGAGCCGCATTGTAGTGCCCGGCTTGTGGGTTCTTGGTAGCGCAATCAGTGGAGGGGCCGATGGGTTCATTTGGCCTAATTTATATGCCATGTTAGAATCTACTATATTCGTTGCATTTTTCAAAGTAACATTGATTTCTTTGTGGTATTCATCCGTGGGATTCTCTCTTATTCTACGACATTTCGTTAGCACAGTGGGATCTCCTCTGTCCGCTACCGCCAGAACTCGCTCTGTCCCCAGCCCCCTCCGTTAACTTGGAACCATCGGCAAACACGTCTATAGAATGTTCTTCCATTCCGCACCCTTGTGCAAACCCTTTATTTTGGCCCCAAAATGTCTTTCGAAGCTCAGGCGCTATATTTCTGTGGTCATATTGCCTGCAGCCAAACTGCCCCGAAGCCTTAAACATTGCTGCAGTCCCTAGCGCCATAGTTTTGGCCATTAGGTCTGTAGATCGGATGTGCAGAGTGGCATGCAGTGCTGCTGTCGTGGTAGTTTTCAGGGCTCCTGTTATGCTAATTATTGAGAATCAACATATCTGCCTGCTAGCAAGGGACGACAGTAAATTTGTATGTTATCAAAGATGAAGGTATAAAAAGTTTTTCGAAAACATATTGCTTTATCAGAGTTTCCCGCACTCTTCGTGCATTGCAAAGTTGTAGGGTATTACGTTCTGCAAAAGTTTTGTCTGAACTCTGCTTTCAGCAGGTCAAAAAATTGTTCGTCATTGCGTGGGGACCCCCCGCTATATTTGGATTGATCGGACCCGCACATTCTCTTCTTTTCTCAGTGCACTAAACACAGGTCGATCCGTAAATGGTTATAAATTTATTTAAGTAACTACTCATTGACCTAGAAACATGAAACCTTAGATATAGTTTAGGTCACTTTGACAATGCAACAAAAGAAGAAAATAAAAAGAATATACAACATTTTTTATTGCTTCCTTTATGTAAATGAACCAAAAGGGAAGAAAATGTTTTTAAATTTTAATATAACCATTGTAGAAATTTGCATGACTAACAAATATATAAAGGTGAAGTTCAATTTTAGGCCGAGATTCACTTCCAATTCGCGTCGTTTTTTGTTTTTCCTACAAATTGGGGGCCTACTTGTTTTATGCCGACTCCGAACGGCCAGTACGAGGCAGATGTGTTTTCACTGAGAAGCTCTTCAGCAAACGTTAGGCGGGTACCACCTCTTGCAGGATGGCAAGATCGTTCTGGCAGGAGGTCTGCCGAAATAATTGGGTTCACAAAGGCTCTCCTATCAATAGTCATTGGGGTTTTGTCTCAATATACTGGAAGCCCCATCCTGCTGTAGCTGTATGGAGGATGACGATGTGGAATCATCGAATCACTTTATGTTTGATTGGCCAGCTTTTGCCAGAACTATGCGAAAGTACTTCGGTCGCGACTCACTTGAATCTCCGTAGGATTTATCCAAGATTGAGATCGGTATCATTCGCAACTTTATATTTGCTACGCAACGATTCTCTAAGTAGCTAGAGATACGTCACCGTTTTTTTGTTGTATGTAGTATCACAACGGACCTTAAAGTTGTAGGATATTACGTTCTGCAAACGTTTTGTCTGAACTCTGCTTTCAACAGGTCAACAAATTGTTCGTCATTGCGTGGGGACCCCCCGCTATATTTGGATTGATCGGACCCGCACATTCTCTTCTTTTGTCAGTGCGCTAAGCACAGGTCGATCCGTAAATGGTTATAAATTTGAGCCTAAACTTTAAACAATTCATCAGTTTGAATAGTTTTTAAATCTTGTTTACCTTAATTTAAAAAAACTGGAAAAATCCAAAAATAGAAACTTGTGTATATTACTGTGATTTTCTAACAAAACCCAAGAGCTTAAATTTATTGCTGAAAATCTAAAGGCCATCGTGTTATGATATACTCGTACATAGATGTGATAGCTCAAAAGATAGAGCAAGCTACTGCAAGCCGGAAAATGCCGGTTCGAAACCAGTCCACCGCCCACTTGATTTTTCTTTGTATCATAACTGCAACTGTATACCGATATATCCAAAATTTCAAGCCAAATTTGTTTTGATCCCATATATATACAAAAAGATGGTCAGACATGTACATCCCGAAGCTCTTGGCCCATCAAAGAGCTGATTGTTGGCAAACATCTGCCGCTTATGATAACTGATACGTCATCTACATACGCCATGAGTTTGAATGGTCCTCTGCCGAGCAGCCTTAGCAATTTGTTGTTGACCAGCGTCCACAGCATGGGTGATAATACCCTACCCTGTGGGGTTCTTCTGGTTACAAATTCGATGGCCTCGAAATGGCCCCATTGCGACGTTATCATTCTGCAACTAAGCATGGCGCCGATCCAATTTTTTAACCCGCCAATGGTGACGCAAATTTGACTTTGATTAGTGGTGACGCCGGTCTCATGCACCGGGGTTTTCAACTGAAGATTTTTCGAAACATGTTACTAATAGTTCATGTTTTTTTTTTATTTGGACACATTGACAATAAAACGAAGATATTTAATCAATTTAAGCTCTTTTATTTCAATATTAAAATTCACAAATG
This sequence comes from Eurosta solidaginis, assembly GCF_040869045.1. Lineage (NCBI taxonomy): Eukaryota > Metazoa > Arthropoda > Insecta > Diptera > Tephritidae > Eurosta > Eurosta solidaginis. The sequence continues at coordinate 236,097,035 of NC_090322.1, forward strand.
TTTTTAACTAGAGCATTAAAAATAACAATGTTTTAGCAATCCATTTTTTAATATTAAGAAAAAAATAAAAAAATCATTAAACTAAAAAAATCAAAAACTAAATGTCTTCCGGTAAACATCTGCTGCAATACGGCACTACGTGTTCAAGACACAAATATTGTTGGCATTTTTGGCAAGAGTACTTGGTTTTTCTGTTTTTTTTTTCAGCCACACTCATAGCACCGACCAATCTTGAAGGACCCGATGTCCCAGGTACATCATCTATATGCAAAATCTCCGACGGCCTTAGTCTCATTGATCGTGGCAAGTTTACGTGCGTTTGCCGATCTCTTATGTGAGGTTCAATTAGTTTCATAGCCAAGTTTTCAATAAAGTTACGACGTAGTAATTTTGTGTCTTGATTGTTGGCTATATGTATCACCAGGCTGTTTATGGTACTAACATTGAGCATAGCGTAGAAGACAACCATAGGCCATCGCCTTGTTGCTCGAGCACAATTGTAATTCGCACATAAACGATCCACGACATCGACGCCGCCCTTGGTGTCATTGTAGCGCAAAATTATATCGGGCTTTTGAGTTTCGGCATCGACTTTAGCATCATTGTGCATTGTACTAATAAGAAGAACATTTTTTCCTTTCTTTGGAACATGTGACACCAAAACCATGTTGTCACGAAAACCAAACATATTGGATTGTACATTTCGATTGCGCAATATATTGAAGTCTGTAGGAATTTCCTTCTTGTTCTTCCTGATTGTTCCGACGGTTGTTAAACCTTTTTGTAGCAATGCTTCAGCTAAGGGTATACTGGTGTACCAATTATCAGTTGTGACGTTGCGACCTGTGTTGAAAATTGGTTCACATAATCTTTGAACAGCGAAGCCAGAATTGTCGAAATTGTATAGGCCTGCTTGTAGTTGTTTTCCGGGATAAATTTCCATGTTGTATGCGTAGAACATTTTGGCGTCACAAAGGGCTTGAATTTTGATGCCATATGGATTTGGTTTGTTTGGAATGTATTGCCTAAATGAGCACCTTCCCCGAAATGCTTCCAACTTCTCATATATAGTCACAAAAGCAGATAGAGTGTAATTAGCCTTACAATTGTGAACGAATTTCCAATTTCTTTCTATTTGACCTCGTGGTACCATAATTAAACCTCAAAACTCGCAGTAAAAATGTAAATCTCTGGGCGGACATTGAAAGCCGAAATATTTCAATTGAACCACCATCTGTTCGAAACAACTCTTCAACGTTCAGATTGTTAGATTTTTTAACACCAGTTAAAAGGAGCAATCCTATGAGGCAATATATTTCCTTGAAATCAGTCTCTTTGGCATATGTTTCTCTGCAAAATTTATCTTTCACGGTAGCAATATATTGGTTGCTATACTTGACAGTTGGGCGGCCACCGTGGTGTGATGGTAGCGTGCTCCGCCTATCACGCCGTGTGCCCTGGGTTCAACTCCCGGGCAAAGCAACATCAAAATTTTAGAAATAAGATTTTTCAATTAGAAGAAAATTTTTCTAAGCGGGGTCGCCCCTCGGCAGTGTCTGGCAAGCGCTCCGGGTGTATTTCTGCCATGAAAAGCTCTCAGTGAAAACTCATCTGCCTTGCAGATGCCGTTCGGGGTCGGCATAAAACATGTAGGTCCCGTCCGGCCAATTTGTAGGGAAAAATCAAGAGGAGCACGACGCAAATTGGAAGAGAAGCTCGGCCTTAGATCTCTTCGGAGGTTATCCCGCCTTACATTTATTTTTTTTTATACTTGACAGTTATGTGAATAATAGTCACAAAAAAAGTGTCTCCAAATTTCAAGAGGGTCTCTTTTATTGCCTATAACCCGCTTTGGTCCTGGTAATTGTGAAACTATGTTGGCATTTTTAGTACGAACAGATTGGCGCGCAGGTTCCTTATTCCATTTCGTACTTCCGTCTTTTCCAATATAAAATAACGAGTTATTGTCACCTAAAAGCTCAAGGTCACTCAGTTGCTCTTCGCTGTCTGAATTTTGTATTTTCTCTAGTTCATAATCATTCTCGGATCCACTATCTGAAGAGTGCAATGCGGCAGCTACTCGAAACCGCAGCAAAATAGAATAATGGAGAAGAAAGTTATACGATTTTTTTACACAACCGGTCTAACAGACCAGTAGGTCACCATTGGCGGTGGATGTACTGTAGAAAAGTTGAGACTATCGATGACCACTTTTCGGAATAATTAATCACTTACTGTCGCCAATGGGTCACACCAAGGAAGTTAAAATCGTTTTCCACCCGGTCATTCCAGTCACCCTATTCCTCTGCTTCCATACGCGGGTTCTGATAAAAATACTTCTTTAGCCGGAGCTTAATCTTTCATACGCATAGCATGGCATAGCCATCGTAGCCGATGCGTTTTAATTCGCTGGACTATGTATATATCTACGTAATGCTCGTACAGCTCATCATTAAATCTTCTTCGGTACTTGCCGCAGCCACCGCGTAGAGGTCCGTAAATCTTTCGAAGAACTTTTCTCCCCAGATCTGCTCCTGCACCATATAGAACGACGGTTACGTTTGCCGAGAGAGGACTCTGCTTTGCAACTTCGTGCCTATACAAAGTAGCATTTATTGGTAAGATTGACTCTTCGCTGGATTTCAGAGCTGAAGTTGTTGTTTATGTTTACTATTTCCAGAGAATTTTTCAACATAAATTTTCTGGTTTATCTTTCTAATGATAAACTAGAAAATATATACAATGACTGCTTCCGTCATGACATCAAAATCATGATTACTACTTTAGCGCTGGGGGCAAGGAAGAAGTATTTGGTCGTCCTCCATCATCTAACATCTAATTAAAGAACTCGAAACCAAATTCATTACGTTGACGATTGAATATCGCCTTGTGGCAGACAGAATAAACACACGCCTATTTCAAAGAAATTAAAATTATAAGGTTGAACTCGCTGCTTCAAAATTCAGAGAGAAAACAAAAAATTTCTGAAAGAGCCGGTTCTTATAATTTCAATTTCTTTGCTGTACGACAGGTCCACTATTAAAAAATAGAGATTCGCTAAAAATTAAAAGTGTTAATTAATGTTAAATTAGTTAATGTTAACGTTAGTTAATGTTAAAAATGTGTTAATACAAAGAGAGTAGATTAATAAGAGGGAGCATTGTAGAGTCGTTCATTCGCCACAAAGTGGGACGGCTGCGACAGGAATTCAGCATACGATTTGCCCCTGCTTGGTTTTCACCAGATGGATTAAAAAAGTCATAAGCCTGATCATTCGCGCAAGTTTAGTGATGTAAATTGCATGGCGCCAGCGCCAATCCGGTGCCAGCTCAATGGTAGCTCATTGACGCAATGACTCCAAACGAATTTTTGACGCTACTCAGTAGTGAGTGTGTAGTACATTTCACTTGCGCTATTGAGTGCAACCATTTTTGTGTGTCAGGCACGAGTTTGGTGTTATTGGCACTATGGGGAATGATGACACTAAGCTGATGCCCTAGCGGGTTAGGGGGTCAGAATATACCCGCGGTAGCGCAACCCTTCAGGTTGCCAGCGCAATATATAGCTTCTCCAAACCCAATTGTCAACCTCACCTATCCGCGGCGAATCCTGTTTCACTAAGAGCCGAGGCTCTTCCGACCCTAAGCTCCTCATGGAACTTGGGGTTGGGGGGAGGGGATGGCCTGAAGGTTTAATGTGGCCACACAAATCGTTCCCGAGATGGTCGGGCTAGCACCTTAATGGTGCTGTGGTAGCGGAGCGTACCGGATCTGTATCCGGCAAAGGACCATCACACCGATAACACTTCCCAAAGCCTTCGGGGAGCAACCTTATCGCTACAACAACATGACGGCAGCGCTGGTAGTTCAGCTTTGCAATCAGAGAAGGCATTGATGGTCCATGTAAATTGTTATGGCATTGGTTATTGGTTGTGACATTTTTGAGTTTTATATTTTAGATTTAATGCACAATTAATATGGGTGTGTTTGAGCTGCTAAAGTGCTGCTTAGTTGATGGAATGTCGCTAACATAGTGTACCTATACAAGTGTGTTCACTAAGCGATAAACGTCAAAACTACAAACAGCCTCGCTCACCTGATGGAAATCTCAGGTCTAGAGTCGCATTTTTGGTCTCAACGACAACATTTTTGACTACCAATCGTATCGACTTTTTCAATTTTTCAATCATTCGGCGCATTCGGTAATGGTATCCATTTTGAATTCGCTGTCATTCCGAATCCAGCGAGTGCCTGTCAGAATGCTTGACAGATAAGTCAACACACTTGTACTTGTACACTATGGTCGCTAATTTCCTAGCGATGATCAATAGATTGTCAACATTTGGTTCAACGAACGCGCGAAATTGCCACATCTGCTCAAATTTTGCTGAAGAACGTTATCCGTTGTCATAAAAAGTAACACTGCTGCAGCTCGAACACACCCTATATCGATGGAATGTCGCTAATTTCTTAGCGATGATCAATAGATTGTCAACATTTGATTCAACGAACGCGCGAAATTGCCACAACTGCTCAAATTTTGCTGAAGAACGTTATCCGCTGTCATAAAAAGTAACACTGCTGCAGCTCGAACACACCCTATATCGAGAAAGTAAGAAACAAATATACAAATTAGCTTATTTTACAAACCTTTTGGCTGAGATTTTTAATTGCTGATTTAACTTAAGCTGTTCTGCCAATATTTTTCAGGCAGTTTACAAAGGCAAAATAAATTACATAGTTATACAGCCTTAAAAAGCCATGTTGAGGCGGACAGCATAGCAAAAGGTATGGTGAATTCCTGTTACAGCCGTCCTACAATTTCCACAAAGTTTTAGAACTCTACAATGCATCATCTTATATTTAAAGTCTTTGCCGGAAATGAAAAAGTTCCCGGTTCGAAAACAATGCAAAGTACCAAAGAAGTAACCGGTTAAACAAAGGTACCCGGTTTAACAAAAGATCCCGATTTAGCAAAATACACGGCTCTAAAAAATTACCCGGTTCTTAAAAGTACCTGAAAGCACCCGGTTCGAAAAACGTTCCAGGTACTAAAAAAGTACCCGCATTTACAAAACTACGAGCTTTAGCACAAATAAAACTACCAGGTTCCGAAAAAGTACCTGGTTTGAAAAAGTTCGTTTTTAGCAAAAGTACCCAGATCTTAAATAGTATCGGATTAGAGGGCTTAGAATATACCCGCGGCAGGTATGCCTGTCGTAAGAGGCGACTAAAATACCAAATTTATTCAAGGGGTTGTGTAGTTGATTTAAACACGCTATTGGTTGGTCTCCAACCCAATTGTCAACCTCACCTACCCGTGGGGAGTCCTCTTTCTTTGACAGCCGAGGGTCTGGCGACCCCAAGTTCCTTATGGATCTAGGGGGTGCGAGGGCGGTATGGCCTAGCAGGTTTCATTTGGTCATACCGAATCGTTCCCGAGATGGTCGGGCTAGTACCTTAATGTTGCTTGTTAGCGGAACGAACCGGATCTGCATCCGGAAAAGCACTATCAACATCGATAACACTTCCCAAGGCCTTCGGGGAGTGTCCTTATCACTACAACAATAACAACACTCCCCGAAGGTTTTGGGGAGCGTTATCCATGTTGATGGTCCTTTGCCGGATATAGATCCGGTATGTTCAGGTAATAAAGCACCATTAAGGTACTAGCCCGACCATCTCGGGAACGATTAACGTTACCACATTAAACCTTGTAGGCCTAGCCGGCCTCCCACGCCCTAGTTGCTTGGGGAACTTGGGGTCGCCAGAGCCTCGCCGGCTAAATATGTGTATGATACATTCATATTTGTGAGGTTGACAATTGGGTTGCGGATGCTCTGAAGCTATAAAGCTATGTATTGCGCTTATCATCCCCTTGAATCCCGCTATGTTGTAATCAGATTTTATTTTATTATTTAAAATTTAAGACTTTAGAAAGAATAAGAAACTCTTGTGAATTGCCTAGTGGCTTTCTTAAAAACATGATTCGAATCGATTTTTGGCACTTCACAAGAATGTCGTACCATGATCGTATTCATTTAAATTTTTAGTTGTGTGTTTGAGTTGTTTCCACGGCTTCCAATACAAAATTTGATAAAGCATAGCACATATGACGAATAGTAGACATTGCGAATTGTTTTCTTATAGCTAAACGTACTTGATAATAGTCTATTTTATGTAATAAATTTTATTAACGGTGAACTATTAACAATTAATTTTACAACTATCACATAATTAGAGCCTATGTATGAACTACAATATTGGCATATGTATAACGTTTTTAAAAAATTTTAACTGAACTAAAATTTATACTGAACTACGAAAAAAGGAGGAAAAAATGCATAATTCTGTAAACTTTAATCTCTTTAAAAGAAATACTGCCCATTTTCCATTTTGGATTATGCGTTCAATTCAACGCAGCGACCGCCTTAAGAGCTGCATCATCTAAATCAGTCGCTGTTTGTATGGCTAATCCGGAATCTTTTAATATTTTACGTGCTGCATCAACATTTGTACCCTCCAAGCGCACAATAAGTGGTACCTGAAGATTGAGAGTATTCGATGCAGCTACAACACCATTTGCAATCGTAGCACAATTTACAATACCGCCAAATACATTAACAAGTATAGCTTTAACTTTCGGATCAGATGTGACAATTTGGAAAGCTTTCAGCACTTGATTTTCCTTAACGCCACCGCCAACGTCCAAGAAGTTGGCCGGTACACCACCATTCAATTTAATTATATCCATTGTGGCCATAGCGAGACCAGCACCATTCACCAAACAACCTATATTTCCATCCATTGCTACATAATTGAGATTATTTTTAGCGGCTTCAATTTCACGTGGATCTGTATCCTCTTCGGCAGTGTGCATTGCAAAAATCTCTTTTTGACGATATTCAGCATTATCGTCAAAATTTAGTTTAGCATCAACAGAGATCACCTCACCGTTGTCAGTTTCAGCTAATGGATTGATTTCTATTTGTGTCGCATCAACAGCTTTGAAAAGTTCAAAGAGCTTTTGTATTTCACCTGCAGCACGTTGCATGCTCGCTGGTTCTTTGAACTCTAGAAATCGTGCTACTTCGATGAGTTTTTGCTGGGGTATTGGTTTGTCAAGATCTAAAGGTACAGTCTTAATTTTCTCTGGAGTTTTTTCGGCGACCACTTCAATATCCATGCCACCAGCCGGTGAGGCAATGAGAACTGGACCATTATGCTCACGATCCAAAACAATTGACAAATATGTTTCACGTGTTATATTTACACTACGTGCCACCATCACTTTCTTAACTAATATACCAGATTTTGGAGTTTGTTTGGTAATTAGATGATGACCGATCATTTTATTTGTTAGCGCAAGGACTTCATCTTTTCTGAAAAAATTGATATATTGAGTACCAATGTGTTATAAATTTTTGTAGTGCTTCTTAAGTAGCGTAACAAGATATACCTAAAACACCTTAATTAATTAATTTCTGTAGACTTATAATACTAACTGTTTCGTAAGATGTACACCTCCTTTAAAGCCGGTATCGAAAACGCCTTTACCACGACCGCCTGCTAATATCTGTGCCTTCACCACATACTCAGGACATTCTAGAACAAAAAATAATATTCATAAGAATGCAAACAATTTTAGATAAACTTTAAAGCAATAAATCGAGAAATAAAGGCCGAACCAAATTTGTTGATAAGCTGCGCATCGGTAGGTGAATTTTCAAGGATTTTGAACTCCTGAATAGCGACACCATACTTTTGAAGCAGTTCTTTGCTGTTACATTCTAGCAAATTCAAATGGCGCAGTTGTTGTAAATGTGCAGTCTATAAAAGAGTTCAATGTAATTGTAAGTCGAAAATTAAAAAACAAAAAGTAAACTTAATTACCTTAACATCACGGCAGACGCGTGTGGGGGTAGTAGAGCAGCCGGCAGTAGCACGTAACAAAGGAAACATTTTCAGTTGTTTTTATTTTTAAATGCAAACGTTACTATGAAATTAAATGTTTAAACAATATCGTAGAAAAAGTAATATGAATTTTAAACTACTTTTTCGTAATCCCCATTGGTAATTATCTCTTTGTATAAACAGATTTCTTATCAATGAAATAGAGCTGGATTTCGATTCGATTTTTAATCGATTTAATCTATCTTTTTTCGAAGAATGAATAATCGATTTTTTTCAAGGATTGTTCGATTTTTTTAGCCTTCAAAGTTTTGATCATCTTACAGATCCCTGAAAAATCGTTGGAGCATGGGTCCACTGGAATACTTACCATTATACTCCACTGTAATGCAGCAATAGACCAACTCATGTTTCTACACGAACATATTCCCCCCCTTTGCGAGTGTCGATTGCAGTAGATAGTCGACCGCTGAGCGATAATCGATTATCTTTATAATGTATACAAATTATGTTATATACATCGAAAAGTTGAAAAATAGCAAAATCGGCCTTGTATAAAATAACTGTTTATAATGGTCCAAAGATTTGGCGATTAATTTGTATAGTAATAATATTAAATGCAAAAAATGGAATCGACAAATTGTGAGTAAGGGGATTGTAAGCCGATAATTGTGATTAATTTTGGAGCACTCGGTTGGTCCATAGCGAGTACTCCATACATGCATGCATGGAGTACTCGCGATTTTTGCAAGGTTATTTATTTATTTATTTATTTATCAGTCTACAAATTAAACAATTATACAGACCAAATATACCGACACTTAAATCTCAGATGTAATACACGATATAAACAATATAATTAGTCATCAATTTTAAAGTAATATTTAAACAGTATTGAATTAAACGCTTGACAATTTCAATTAAAAACTTAGAAGTAAGCAAAAGATAAAATGTTGTAAATGTGTTAAAATTCTCATGAATGAGCTAGTAAATAATAATTTATAAAATTGACAATAAAGCAAACTAATAGTAGATAAAATAGATACAGCATAGAATTTATACAGAGTAAATTTGATTGCATACATATAAAAATAATGATCACAAGGCAATTTTGCAAACAAGTTTCAAGTAACTGGTAATTCAAATTTGAAACAGAGGGTTGAACAGTATATCACGGTTTAGCTTTCTTTGCTTCATTTCGAATTACAAATTTAATGTAGTTAAAATGTATTTTTTTTAATACCAAGAAACGAGTCGCAGACATAAACAGTGAAGTGGTTCGTGCATTTCATAATTCGACCTGCATGTAGCTACAAAAATTGATTGAAAATGTCTAGATGGCCTAATAGGAACGTTAAACTTAATTTCACCAAGCAAAAATGGACTATTTATTGACCCTATTATTAATTTAACAATAAATAAGGCACCAAGCATCTCCCTGCGGCTCTGCAATGTGGGCAGCTGTATTAGTTTTAACCGGCTGCAATAGCGGGAAGATTTTTAGAAGGATCCCATGGTAAGTGTTTTAAAGCGAAAAGCAAAAGTTGTTTCTGGACCGATTCCAGCTTGTCAGAATGAACCTGATAACGCGGATTCCAAATTATTGAAGCATATTCCAAAGTAGGTCTGACCAATGATATAAAAAGAGTTTTTGTAGCATATGGGTCATTAAATTCTTTAGACCAACGTTTAACGAAAGCCAAAGTACCTTTAGCGCTAATCACGCAAGATTCAATATGAAGTTTAAAATCGAGTTTTGGGTCCATTGTAACGCCTAAATCAATAAAATTAGTGACTTGCTTGATTACATAGTCGCCAATAACATAATCATGGCATGGGAAGGACTTCCTTGTAAAACACATGTACTTACATTCAGGTAGGTTTAGTTACATGGCGTTTACATTACACCAGTCACCAAGACTATTCAGATCAGCCTGAAGACATGCCCTATCCAAGGCTGAGGGGATAGGCATTACAAGTTTGACATCATCAGCGTACATCAACGACTTGCAGCTCTTCAAAACACTAGGAAGGTCATTAATGAACAACAGGAACAAAACCGGACTAAGATGGTTGCCTTGAGGAACACCAGAAGTTACGTTTATGAACCGAGACCAACAATTATTAAATATAATTGTTTGTTTTCTTTCCTTCACATAAGAAGAAACCCAAGATAGAAGCAAATGAGGAAATCCTAACCGATCAAGTTTGAATAAAAGTATAGAATGAGAAACTTTATCAAATGCCTTACTAAAATCAGTATAAATAACATCAACTTCACAATTAATCTTAAAACTGTTGGATACAAAGGTTGTATACTCGAGCAAGTTGGGCACCGTTGATTTACCCTTGCAAAAGCCATGTTGTGAAAAGTCAAATAATGAAGATACTCTAAAAGCAATCTGTTTTGTGATAATTAATTCAAATAGCTTAGGAATAGTGTTGAGTTTGGCTATTCCTCTTTAATTTATAACACACGTTCTGCTTCCATTTTTATGCAGTGGTATAATGAATGATTCTTTCCACTTCTTGGGGAATACCCCTTGCTTCAGGGACGCATTAAACAAACAGGCTAGAGGTCGATATAAGTATCGAGATTTCAGTACTACCGACGGAATTTGATCCGGACCACTAGAGTAAGAAATTTTTAGATTTTCCAGATGAGTTAAAACATCATCAGTACATATATATGGGACTGCCTGGGAATACAGAGGAGACAGTCTGAAAGGATAATTCGATGGCGGGTAATCATAGGTGTTTGAATAATTAGATTCGAAGAAATCCGCAAACATGTTAGCAATTTCGAAGCTATCGTTGGAAATCTGATCATTTAGCTTCATTGTAGAATGAAACCCTTTTGTCTTCCTTTTTGAATTAACAAAGCTGTAAAACGACTTAGGATTTACACAAATTTGGCTTTTAATCCTACTGATATAGTTCCTATAACAAATTCTGTTCAATGTGTTATATTTGTGACGTAAAATTGAGTAGGCGGCATAGTCAGTCATTGATCCAGAAAGTTTGTAACGTTTGAATGAACGCGCCTTCTGATTTTTCAGGCGTTTTAATTCTTTAGTGCTCCAAGCCGATGATGATATAGCAGTGGTTTCGGACGTAGGTATGCATTTTTTAAATATTCCGTATAATACAATATGGGATATACTCACATCAATATCCCCATCGTACTCAGGCCAATTTATTCTCGATACTTCGAGTATTACTTTAAACCAATCGGCTTTTCTAAACAGAAACCGGTGAGGAGTCTTTCGCAGTACGTTGGAGGAACGCTCAGATAAATTATGAGATTCCATAAACATCGCGAGAAATCGTCTGAGAAAATTAAATCCAAGCATTTACCGAATTTATTCTGAATGTTGTTAATTTGAAAAAGTCCAACATCTAGGTTGAATTTAATATTCATTAATCAAAATGGGCAGAAAATATATTTATTGTAATTTTTTATAAAATTTACCTTCACTGGCTCATATTCATAGTCAAAATAGAAAAGTTTCGTCTTTATTTAGAACCATAAACCATGACCAACAAGGGAACCCCAGCGGGTTGGGGGATCAGAATATACCCGCGGTAGGTATGCCTGTCGTAAGAGGCGACTAAAATACCAGATTCAAGGGGCTGTGTAGCGCAACCTTTCAGGTTGCCAGCGCAATATATAGCTTCTCCAAACCCAATTGTCAACCTCACCTATCCGCGGCGAATCCTGTTTCACTAACAGACGAGGCTCTGGCGACCCCAAGCTCCTCATGGCACTTGGGGGTAGGGAGGGAGGGAATGGCCTGAAGGTTTAATGTGGCCACATAAATCGTTCCCGAGATGGTCGGGCTAGCACCTTAATGGTGCTATGGTACCGGAGCGTACCGGATTTGTATCCGGCAAAGGACCATCACATCGATAACACTCCCCAAAGCCTTCGGGGAGCAACCTTGTCGCTACAACAACAACAACAACAACCAACAAGGGAGATCAAGTCTTCTTATTGAAGGTTTCCCCCGTCGTCTGCTTCCAAATACGGGGGTCGATAGGTATACTATCTGTACCAGAGCGTCTTCATGCATTCCCACAATATGACGTAGCGGTTGGCATCACGGTGAGAACCATAAATCGTCGCCAGGACTTTTCCCTCGTACACTGGGCGGCCGATTGGCTTTCGACACGGCCCATGATTCCGATCCATACATTAGAAGAGATACGATGAGAGATTTATAAAGCGTTATTGACAAGACTTTTTGTCTGTTTGATTTCTAAGATAGCAATGCAGAGAAGGCAGAATTTACTTAGTAAATTTCTGCGTACAAAATGGAATATCCCAAACAAAAATTTTTCATGCTTCTTTGTATCCGAGGTTGATTTCTCTACTACTGTTATAAATTAAGCAGCAATCAACGGTTTTCGACTGGATTTAATCGATTGAATCGATTTTTATTGAGAATCGAATCGAAAAAATCGTTTTTCCAAAAAATCGAATCGAATCATCCGGTGGCAAAGATCCTGAGCCAGATAAATAATTTTGCATGTAAATGCAACAACAACGATTTGAGCCAGATAAATCCAGACAGAAGTCTGGTTCTATTTGTGAGCCAGAAAATTTTTTAATTACTTGTCTTTAGTTTGGCAACGCTGCCGTTAATAAACCTACTTTTTCAAAAATAGATGTCGCTACTTAGCCTTTCGCCGTATGAGTTAAATGAAAAACACGGCGACATCTGCCCATCACATTTCTCGTGTGCAAAAATATCACTACCTCTGCTATCAAGTCTCTCAATGATCCAGAGAATTCCCGTGAGAATTGACCGTTATCCGGAGCTGTAAAACTCACTGGATGACGGCTAATGAAATGCACGAAAGATATATCAAGGCGAAATCAGAGATAACCAAATTCGCTTTGCCTGGAAGTGATTGGCGCTTTCAGCAAACAAAACTGTTGATCAATCACACCGTTATGTATTTTTGAGCGCTTGCACGAAACAAGTTACAATGAACTGAACGGTTGGAGCTTTAAGGCGAATTACTGAGCTGAAATATTTTTCGCAAGGCGAATTCAGTACCAGGTGTTGTTATCCCAATAGCTGGTTGCTTCTTCTTGATTATTTTCGATACAACGCCTTGTAATACAACATGTTAGTTAATCGGAATCAATGAAAATTTTATTTTGAGTTGATATTCTTCTGCACGGTGAAATGGTTGAATTCGGTTTGCCACCACCTGGTATGAATTCGCCTTGATTTTTCGCTTCCTTTGCTCAACGCAAGGCGAATCCATACCATGTGGTGGTAAAGCGAATTCAACCAATTCGTCGTGCAGAAGAATGTCAGCTCAAAAGAAAATTTTCATGGATTTCGATCAAAGGCGAATCCATACCAGGTGGTGGCAAAGCGAATTAAACCAATTCGCCGCGCAGAAGAATGTCAGCTCAAAAGAAAATTTTCATGGATTTCGATCAAGGCGAATCCATACCAGGTGGTGGCAAAGCGAATTCAACCAATCCGCCGTGCAGAAGAATGTCAGCTCAAAAGAAAATTTCCATGCATTTCGATCAAGGCGAATCCATACCAGGTGGTGGCAAAACGAATTCAACCAATTCGCCGTGTAGAAGAATGTCAAGTCAAAAGAAAATTTTCATCGCATTCGGATAACTGACATATTGTTGTACAAGGCTTTGTATAGAAAATTATTAAGAAGAAGCAATCAGCTGTTGGGATAACACCACCTCTACTGAATTCGCCTTGCTTGACTTTCTTCTGGACGGCGAATTGATTGAATTCGCTTTGTTACCACCTGGTATGGATTCGCCTTGGTATCAACAAAAGTTGTGTTTTGAAAGCGCCCAATGACTCCGACCTTCTTATGTCGCGTTTCAATGAAGCGTGATCCAGAGACGGATAGAAATTTAACATGCAAATGCAACAATGTGATCCATACTAAAACATTGGATCGCTGTTCATTGGAACACGTCGTTAGCGTTAGAGTTGGCAAAATAACGATATACGTATCGGTGCTACACTTGACATTCTTTGACATTTATTTGACCATAACCCCAAAAAGCTTTTGTCTCCTGTAAAGAAATCTCTGAATTATTTTTGTTTAAGGATTTATAAAAAAAATAGTACTCGAAAACCGTAAACATGACCAACAGTGGTGCAGTTGTAGCAGTAAAAAGTGCTGAGGAGTACAATACACTGATTAAGTAAGTTGCTTTTGTTTACCTGCTGTCATAGAAATACAATGGAAGCCTTGTTTTTTTCGTAGTGCGGAGAAGACTACTGTTGTACTTTTCACAGCTGACTGGGCCGAGCAGTGCAAACATGTACAGGACGCGCTTGAAGAGCTAGCCAAGATTTTGAGCAATAAATTACAATTTGCCAGTATAGTGGCTGAAAATTTTCCGGAGATTTCTATGAAGCACCAGGTACATCGTAAATTTATATTTCCACATATAATTGCAATTGCATCATTTTCAGATTGAAGCTGTACCCACAATTATCTTCTTTACCAAAGGCACAGCAATAGAACGCGTAGATGGTGTTAATGTAGCCGAAATCACTGCCAAATGTAAAAAGCTTGGTGGCTCAGTTGCCGGTGAATCTCTGGAAGAACGTTTAAAGGCCCTCACTCACAAAGCTGCTTTGATGGTATTCATGAAGGGAGATCGTAATGCGCCACGTTGTGGGTTTTCACGTAAATTGATCGAGATTCTTAATGAAACAGGGTATGCATGAAATTTTAATGCGCAGAGAGCAAAGAACAAGGGCCTACGCTTACTATTGGTTCGTAAATAAATTTCACTGTTTATCTTACCCGATTGCGATGACTTCCCTTGTTCTATAATGCTTTCTGACATACGTTTTTATATTTTGATTATTTTAAAGCTAAATTTACCCTAGTCTGCCCTACGAGACATTCGATATATTGAACGATGAAGAAGTTCGTCAAGGTTTGAAAACTTATTCCGATTGGCCTACATATCCTCAAATCTATGTAAAAGGAGAACTCATTGGTGGCCTGGATATAATTGTGGAGCTTAAATCAAGTAATGAGCTAGAGGCTGCGCTGAGGGGTTAACTTACGTACTAAGTAGTTGTTTGCGTGACGCATACTGACTTAGAACTGTAAATTATAATTTATTACGCATATAAAATTGGCAACTGGTTTTTGTAACGAAAAGCACAAAGAAAAAAATTCGTTTAAAATGCTAATTGCAACCTGTTTAAGCAACTTAAACTATGAACATTTTTCATTCCTTTGTTTCATTAGCCATTGAGTGTGCTTGTAATTCTCAACTGGTTTGTGAAATATTCTATAGACATAGTTTCAATTTTTTATCCCAAAGCGGGGTTTTTCAAAGCAAAACAAGGTGGCTCAACCCGCAGCCAATACCTTGGAGCCCCCAATGACTACATACAAGGTGTAACAGGCACATAGCGACCTCCCTCTAAAAAATAATAACATAACATACAGTCCATAAAAATAACAAAATACTCTAACTATAAAAAAAAAAAAACGATTCACCCGCCGAATCACCAAAGCTTAGAGACTACCATAAATTAAGGTACACCGCTTCTAGACAAGCTTCCAAGTACAAAATGAGTATCCATACCGATAAAGTATTTATTCTTTAAAAGCGTGCATATACATTTAATTTAATGGCTATAAAATTCAAATATGCAAATGTAGTAGTGTATAATGTCGTCCCAGTGGAAGGTATCTCTCTGCCCGTTCGAAAGAGAAGTGTTTTAGAACTCCCCAAGAGATGTAACGATGCGAGTTCATCCATTTGAATCTGACACTATGACAACACTCGAAGACTTCGGGATAAGAATATAACCACCCCATAGTGAAGTACCATTTGATTTCTGATGCCAGTTCAAAAACACCCTGTATCGAAAGTTTTTTTTACTTATTCTGAAATAGGGCATTCTACAACCCAATTCTGAGAAAGGCCACTTTTCAAAAGTTTGCAGATAGGGAGTTTTTGAAGCGCCAGCCGTGATAGGATACTGAAGTCAACATTCTATATAATGCTTTTAAAACAGCAGCCTAGGCCTTCACTCAGGAGTAGACTTGTGTACAAATACATAACAAATGCGGGTTAAACATTAGACTTAATATTAATTTGTTACTTGAAATTTGTATTGCGTAATCATACAATTCAAAAATGTCTGCTATATAAAAAGTACCCGAAACTCAACTTTGCCAAGATTACAGCTATTGGCCGAATTTAGTTCCATGTCGTGCCGTAATCAACAACTGGCCTGTGAAAGAAATGTGCAATCCTCTAATTATTCCAGTACAAATTATTGGAGTACAATGAAGGTTGTGTAGCTATTGGCAGTAGTATGATCCAACCAATTAAACCAGCGAAATAGCAAATTATGAAAATTATACGACGCACTAAATGCTGTTGCCATAAATCTTGAACATCAGGTAAGCCCATATGATTACAAAATGCATGCACCAGAAATGGTGCGATAAAATGCCCAGTACGCGCAAATAAAAAGGAGGAGTAAAAACCAAAAATTGTAGTGTAAGTTAGTTGGAAGCCTAAAAATCGGAAAGAGTAAAAATTTAAGACTTACTAATAATAAAAATTGCAAAGCACGCAGGTTTAGAACCTACAAGAAATTACTATAGCAGTCTTAAGCTCCATGCCCAAGCTGAGCCGTTCGCCAATATGATGTATATGTGCAGTGCCAAAGAAAAGCGGCGTTATAAAAACTGATGTTAAGGGTGAAAAACTTTGTAGTATCAATGGCATCATGCAAGCACGGAAAACAAATTCTTCACTGAGTGGCGCCATAACGTGATTGCGTATCCAAAGTATATTTTGAAACGAATCTAACCAAAATGCTGGATCTGAAGAAAAAAATTATGTGATGAGATTATTTATTTATTTAAATATTAATTCTAAAATTGCAACTCCCACTTACCGACATATGTTTTTAAGCTCTCATTTTGCATTTGTACACATAACGGTCCAAGAAACAATAACATTGTCAATAAATACGGTATTAAAATAGCTGTAAAAAGCCGCTGCCAACGTAAACCCAAGAGTTCGGCAAACGATGCACGTTCTAATAATGCAGGTGATGAAAATTTATATACAAATAAAGGCGCTATTAGCATTACAATAAAAACGCTAAAGAAACGCCGCTTAACCGTTGCCGGGTGATCACGATTGTGTTGAGAACTCCAAATATATAAACTTGCAACATAAATTATAGAGAGTATGAGGCAGCAACTCACTGAGGTCACGATTGGAATGTGCGGCAGTTGTTGGGGTGGGGAGCCAATAGCGTTTTGGCTATAAATATCTTCACTGCTATTATTCATGGTAAACCGTTATATCAAATTGCTGGTTGTGCTCGAGTTCCTGAGGAGTTGGTTTATATCAGAATTTCAATTCATCAGAAAAAGTAAAACCAAATCTACTGTCCACAGCAAGTCCAAAGGATCTCAGAAAAAATTAACAGCTGGCGAAATGTCACTTAGGAACTGATAACAGGAAATTGGCTATCAAAACAAAAAGGCTAACAAAAGCAAACATTAGGGTGTTTGACGGCTGGAATCAGTGCACGGACTTTACCACTTTATTGGTAGATCTACCAACTTTTTAGCCCATTTTCATTTTCTACCACCAAAGCCCAAAAATCTACCAACATTTGCCTTTGTAAGGAAATTAAGAAACGATTCAATTTCGAAGACGAAAAATTACACCTTTTGGAATATTTTGATGCAAAAAATATTCAATCTAGTCAAATGACAACGATTGTTCCCTTACTTAAAGCTTTTCCATTTCACAAGACTTCCATGGAAATTCTTAACAACGAATGGCGATCATCGATGTTATATGATAAGGAAAAAATAGAAAAGATATTTTCCGACGATATTCTTAAAGAATGAATAAAATTGGGAACTGAAAAGTCTTCTAGAAGAAAATTTGTTTGAAAATTTGAGTGAATAAATGTGCTCCTTAGCAATATTACCTCAAAGTTATGCAGCCGCAGAAAGGTCGTTCTCTATATTGAACGACATAAAAACCGCCAAGCGTAATGGATTAAAAATTTCAAGCGTTTCCAATCAAATATCAATAAGTAAAAGAGTATTGTGTCGGACGGACTTTATTTCAACCTCCAATTGAATTAATAAGATTTTTTTTGTATTTAATAACTAGATTTTTCTTTTGTTTTTTTCTGACAAATTTTTTTTTTTTTTTTTTTGTCGAAAATTTGGTTTTTATTTTGAAAAATTTGTACACAAATTCAATACAAGTACATTTTTTTTATCAAAGAAAGTAGTACTCATCTACTCGCAAATATTTTCCTGTGCTATTTTCGTCCGTTATTAATGAATAATTTCGAACGAATATGAAAAAGTTTTAAGTAAACGATAACATGCCAGTATGGCAGAAAAATACTGGTACATTGGAAAATATTTGTTGTAATGAGACGTATCGGTAAATTTTCCTCACTATTTCAAGCTCAAAATACAGAAAGAAGCAACTATCATATAGGCATAAGCTATATATATACAAAATTACATACATTTTTTGTTTTGTTTATATGTTTTTTTAAAGTATGAATTGTTTTGTACAAATATAAAGTGTAGCTATTTTCTTGGAAAAAAATCTAACAACTTCTAACACTATTTTAATTTTTCGTCTACCAACATTCTCTTTTTAAAAGTCCGTGCACTGGCTGGAATGTTCCTAATCAGTGTTGCTGTTCTATCATAAAAAGTATAACGCAAAGAAAACAAGTAAAGGTGTCCAAGTTCGGGTGTAACCGAACATTATATACTCAGGGTGAGCTTGTTGTATAACTGGCTGCTGGGGTAAGGCGGAGGTGGCATTTGGCATGCTGGCAAGCCCCTGCTAGCTCGTCGGGCGGGGTGAGTTTTTGCTCACTCGCCTTACCTACAGTTATACAAACAAGAGAGAGGTTCATGCCTGAAATCTGTGAAAAGGAAAGTAAAGCTGGAAGAAAAGGTCTGTCCGTGTCAGGTGGAGTCATCCCTCCCCTTCTGCGTAAAACCTTGACGCAGCCTTGGGCGTTGCACTGACTCCGGAACTTTAGCAACGCCCCCCTTAGCCTGACATGTGTCCGTCCGTTAATGTCCCATGTCCCTAGCCTGTCTAGTCTGTCACCGTCGCCTCACATTCACGTCCCCTTTTTTTGTTGCACTCGTGCAACACCCACACCAATTGAGTGTCTTAGCCTGACATTTTTAGGGTAAGCTCAGCCCATGAACTAATAAATATGATAATTTTGGATTCCTTTGTAAAACGTTATAAAAAAAAACCCTTTATTAAATATATATCCTAAAATTAATGATCAAAAAAACTTCAAAAAAATTCAAAAAAACTTCACTTATGTAGAATTTTCCTTAAGACTAATTAGTTGGAACTAACTCTATCTAAGATACGTATATTCGTAAGTAAAAATAATAAAGATGGGGATAAAAGTGGCTAAAAGGGAGATAATAGGGAAAAGGAAGTTTACTTTTGGGTTTATTTAATGGAAAGATTGTGTATGAAAAAAACTTAACAAAAACCCACGGAAGATCCAAACGTAAAAAAACTTTAAATTGAAAACTATTGAATAAAAATGAAAAGGATTTTACGTAAAAAGGAAAATTGGACAGTGCACCAAAAACTTAACTGGAAAATTACTGAACAAAAATGTGAAGCTTTATCGCACAAAAATTAAAATTGAAAATTAATAAATGCTAATGATGCTGTCGTTATCGGACCGCCACTGTATCCCAATAACTCCTTAGCCTCTGCTGGCTTCCAGCAGGTTTGTTTACTATTTGATATATACGTATGTTCGTATTTAAATTATTTATGTAGGTAGTTGAAAACTTATAACTCTAGCACTTACCGATCAGTCCCGCGACGGAGGCGCCTGCGTCGAAGAGAGAGAGCGTGGCTGCAAAGAATGAACACATACGTATACCTACAAACCTATACTGGAAATTGTTCCAGCCTACAATGGGAGGTATGAGGGCCAATAACTTCGTATGGAATGTTATTCGGATCCGTGGTCGCGGTCCGAATCAAAGGCTCGTTATCAAGTTGGCTATTTTTCCGCAATAATAAAAAAACTAAAATGAACTAATAAAATTATTGCTGTGAAGTACAAAATCTTTCCCGAAAAACTGTGTGTGAACTCAAAATTTCTAACAGCTTTACGTGAGCAGGGATAAACAAAACGGAAAAACAATAATTGAAAGGAAAATTAACAAAGAAAAATGCGCTAATTGGAAAAGAAAAAAAGCAAAACGTGCAAAAAAAGCAGACAACGCGAAAAAGTAAAAAAATGTTAGGAAGGTGAAAAGAAAATGGCAATCTTTGAATGCAAAAAGGACAAATTAAAAAAGTGGCAAATTCAGTGAGCAGCTGAAAGCTTAAAAATTAGGTATTTAATATAAAGAAGTAGGACACGCGGAGAAGATAAATGTACAAAGATAGAAAAGAAGCTAAGGAAATAATAGGTAGATAGGTGACAAGGGAAATGTTGAAAAGGTAGAAAAGAAATGGATAGGGGGATAAGAAAACGAAGCGTAAGAGTAGAAATGTTAACAATCATAAAAATTTAAGAAAAATATAAATTTGTAAAAAAGTACAAAAAAACTCCCAACGACGTCGGTTAAGAGCTCGAATTGAGCTAAATTAACCTTAACAAAGCCAAATTTAAAATTCAAATTAAACAAACTTAATATAACTAAATAGTGATTAAAATTAACTAATAGAAAAAAATCTCTAATCACTCAAAAAATTCAAAATGAAATATATATAAAAAAGCAAATACAAATTCCGGCAGCGTCGCGCGAATGACTGCTCCCTTTTGTCTCTCTCCTCCAATTAGGTGCGTCTGCAGCTATACTCCAATTAGTGGTAGTGTCTGCAGCTCCAATTTAATGATGGCGGTGCCAGGACAGGAGCGCTCAGATGCCCCTTTACTCCCTTGACGTCTAGCCTGGCACCGTCTGTATGCTTCCCCTTCCTCTATATGAAATACTACCCCGCTTTTGTGTGTTTCGGACTGTATTTGTGGCTGGAGTGGCAAGTTCCTTTAGCTTAAATACTACCCCGCTTTATTTTTGCGTTTGTGGCTGGTGATGGTGGACAGCTTATATTTTTGCACAGCAATCTAGATGTGTAGAGGGGAAGAATATTAGGGACTGGGGTCATGGCGGCAGAGGAAGACACATTAGGGTGCATGTGACCTTATTTTATTTAGTGACTTTTATCTACTTATTTCATTTTACCTATTTATGTCATTTTATTCATTCATTTGGTTTTATTAATTTTACTTAATTTTATCCAATAGATTTTTATTAAATATCTGGCTTTATTTATTTATGTATGTAATTTTAGTTATTTTAATTAGTTTTATATGTAATTTTATTTTATAATTTTATTTAATTTATTTTAATTTTATTTTATTTTTAACTTTCATTATTTTATCTAATTTTTTTACTTAATTTTATCTTTGTATATAATTTCATTTATTTCACTAAATTTTATTGATTGTAGGTATGTAATTTTATTCAACTTAATTTTCACTTTTAACATTTTTTTTTTGTTTTTTTTTTTTTTTAATTTATTTTCACGATTAGTCCACATGCACCATGGACTGGGCGAAAGGGGTTTCACTGGACTCACCTGGGGCTGTTGTCAAGCAGGGTATGGGATCCCGGTTCTTCCTTGGGATTCCGCTAAATTACCCGTTAGCACGGTTTTATGAAAAAAAAATTGCGAACTTTTTTTTTTTCGCAAAAAAAAATATATATAATTAAAACTTGCTTCCGCACTCACTTAAGTCAACTTTTCTTTTGAGACATTCTCTTCAATCGTTTGGCGGTCGTACCTCATAAATCAAAAGCCTTTCCTTCTCACCACTTTCACTCAAGAACGAAAGACACCAATACATATAATCCTATTTTGGCGGGACATAAACTTTCATGAACTAACTTCACGCATACTAACAGATACATGTTCGAACATCTATCCAAGTGTTTGCTTTCTACCAGTTACTAACACATGTAAACGTAGCTATGCTGGTATATGCACACAGATACATACGTAAATGTTTGAACATCCTTACCATCGCATTAACCCACAGGCTGCCGCTACAAGCTTCAATTGTACATTTCATTTCAGATAAATTACTTTTCTACATAACACGTGGCACCGCCCGTTTAAAAGAAAATTTTCTCCCCATTTCGTCTTACAGTAATACTTGATGAGTAAAATATCATTGATTCAAAACTATTTATAGCTTATTATTCTAGTCTACGACGCTTTTAAACTTGTTTTCTATCCAAGTTACCGTGGTCTTTAACCGATCCCGTCCATTTTTACTAGAAATATTTTCTGCTATAAGAAAAATATGTATACACAATTTCATTACGATATGTTAATTTTTCTTCGAGTTATGGCTCCCGAAACATAGAAAATTGCTTAGTCATAAAAGTTGCGGTGCCACACCCATTTTCAAATATTTTAGTGTTTTCCAATTTAATGTTGTAATTCAATTTACAAAATAAAATTCTATTGATACAAAGCTTTTTTCCGCTAAGATATAGCTTATTATTTTCGTCTACGACCCTTTTAAAAATCTTTTATATAAAAGTGGACGTAGTCTATAACCGATCTCGTCCATTTTTTCTAGAAATATTTCTTGCTATAGCAAAAATTTGTGTACCCAATTTTATTACGATCCATTAATTTTTCTTCGATTTATGGCCCCCGAAACATAGAAAATTGCTTAGTCATAAAAGGGACCGCCCCTTTTTTTTTAATTTGAAGTTTTTCCTATTTATTGTTATAAATACACTTGGGAAATGAAAGCTCTTTTTTGCAAAGATATAGCTTATTTTATTCAAACATGACTTTTAAAAATCTTTTATATAAAAGTGGGCGTGGTCCTTAACCGATTTCGTAACTTTTTCTTCAAGGCATTCCTTATAGTAAAGGAAACCTCTGCTGAATTTTGTAACGCCAGGTTTAACCATTCTTGATTTATGATTAATAATATTTGTAAAATTGATTTTATCACAAGTGGGCGTTGCGAAGCCCATTTAAAAAATTTTTTTTTAAATTTTTATCAAGTCTCAATATCAGTCCACATGTCAAATTTCAACATTCTAGGTGTATTATTTTCTAAATAATCAGGTTTTTTGTGTTTTCCAAAATGTTATATATAGAAAAAGTGGGCGTGGTTATCATCCGATTTCCCTCATTTTCAATACCAATCTATTCTGGGTCCACATAAGCTCGTGTACCAAATTTGGTGAAGATATCTCAATATTTACTCAAGTTATCGTGTTAACGGACAGAGGGACGGACGGACTTAATATACTCTTTGTGCAAAGCAGCTAAGCGTCAAACTTTAAATACACCGCTGAAATTTCTGCGCATAAAATTTGTACTATTAAATTTCAATACGCATTCTGGGTCCACATAAGCTCGTGTACCAAATTTGGTGAAGATATCTCAATATTTACTCAAGTTATCGTGTTAACGGACAGACGGACGGACGGACTTAATATACTCTTTGTGCAAAGCAGCTAAGCGTCAAACTTTAAATACACCTCTGAAATTGCTGCGCATAAAATTTGTACTACTAAATTTCAATACGCATTATACTCAGATGTAACTGAAATATGTGTCTTTGTTTCACCCTCTACACTAATGCTATGTATTTTATGTGTGTCCACAATTCATCGCAACTGATTAAGCTACATATATGTTATACATTATGGCCACCAGAGGTTTGTGGTTTAGGTACAGCCTGTTCTGTAGCTAGTTATTTAACCACTGCCGCTAGATGGGTCACCTAAGCATTATCTAAGCGAGGATAAGCGCTAGCCAGTTTAGACAGAAATTAGATAGAACCGAACGTGTGAAGAAGTCCAATTTCGCTTCTGAAAGATGTCATCATACCTTCGTCTATCGTTTGAAATATTGAGCCTCAAGCACTGGTTTCTCTTGTAAAGTAAATGTTTTCTAGAACAATTTTTTGGGAAGGAGGATTAAATACTGCTACGAGGGCGGGGGTCCAAAAAATTCTACGTTTACAAATGTTGTGCGAATAACGTCATCTGCTCTTAAGACTAGTCGATACAACAAAAAGAGAATCATAAATATATACATAATATAAGAGCAACGAAGCTTCAAAGCTCCAATATGGGTATTGGTGCAATGTTTCAAAGTTTTTGTCATTAAAATGTTCACAGCCACACTTATGACAACACCTTTGATGTAAAAATTATAACAGCAGTAAATTCTAGACCTCCTGATTGTATTAGCACATTTTAATACCTTCCCTGCATTCTAGTACACATCGCACAATTACTCATCCTTACCACTCGAACAATATCATTGACTCAAGTTTTTTGGTAAAGTTAGAGTAATAATTTAAAGTTTCATAAATTATGTACACAGTGTTAAGAACTTTATGAACACAATAGGCTCATGTATCATCTATTGGTTGCCCAGCAAAACTAACTTAAGCAGATTACTTCAGCAAGCGTGTAAAAGAACCGTGTGATTATTGGTTAGGACCATAGTTTCGCCCTATAAGCTAAGATGGGATAATCAATCGATATGGCCCAAAAAAAAGTTGAACATTTTTAAAAAGGTGTTCTACTCAAAATTATTTCGGAAGCCATTAAGGTTCTGCTAAATAGAATAGTATGGTATACCGATGACTCGAAGTCGCCAGGGGGTTTGGATCTGGAGTCGCTGGACCCAGAGCCAAGATATCAACACCCTGGGAGCATACCCGAGCATTTTTCAAGTGGAGGTATTTGCCATAAGCCAGTGCGCTGACCTGAACCTTCAGCGCCAATACTCCAATGAAACAATTGCCATACTCAGTGACAGTGAGGCCACCCTCAAGGCGATCTCAGCATTTGAAACAAAATTAGCACTGGTCCTTGACTGCGTTGAAAAGCTAAATCAACTAAGAGCACACGACAAACTACTGCTGGCCTGGGTTCCTGGCAGCCTGGCCAGAGAGGCAGCAATGACACGACCTATTTGTCTCAAGCCATTCCTGCCGGCCCGCAGAAAATTAGGGGGCATCTATTAGTAGAAGAAAGAAAAAGATGGAAGAACACTGGCGCAATATGCCAGGCCTGAGACAATCTATGTTACTGTTAGGGGGTTACAGCACAACTTGATATAGGGCATTAATAGGCCTCTCGAAAGATAACCTGAGAATCCTAACGGCTATTCTTACAGGACACTGTAGACTGAACAGTTACATGCAAAAGCTGGGTATAATATCGAACACCACATGCCGATTTTGTGATCGATCAGCGGAGACGGCGGACCATATCCTCCTGGAGTGTGACGCAATCTCAAGACGTAGGGCTGAGTTAATGGGCTCACCATAGCCGGAACATTCTCACATCAAATCCCTCAAGCCAGGTGAACTCCTAGGGTTCATCAGAGACGTAGGCTTGGATGAGGTGCTGTGTAGTAGCTGAGGGTACAATAGACCAATGGTCGCAGTGCGATTCTCAATTAATTATCTATCTATTTATCTAAGGTAAAGAATTTCCATAAACATTACTTGATAGTAAGTTCCAATTACCCTGTAAACTTACACTTAAACCCCTGAAGGTTCTGTAACCAATGTTTAGTAACGCCACTACGCCCCTTTCTAACTCGATTAATTTGTTATACTCAGCGTGCTTTGCACACAGAATATATTAACTTTGATTGGGTAACGGTTGGTTGTACAGGTATAAAGGAATCGGGATAGATATAGACTTCCATATATCAAAATCATCAGTATCGAAAAAAAAATTTATTGAGCCATATCCGTCCGTCCGTCTGTCCGTTAAACGATAACTTGAGTAAATATTGAGATATCTTCACCAAATTTGGTCCACGAGCTTATCAGGACCCAGAATAGATTGGTATTGAAAATGAGCGAAATTGGATGATAACCACGTCCACTTTTTATATATATAACATTTTGGAAAACACAAAAAACCTGATAATTTAGTAAATAATTCACCTAGAATGTTGAAATTTGACGTGTGGACTGATATTGAGACTCTGGATAAAAATTTGAAACAATTTTTTTCAGTGGGAGTGGCACCGCCCACTTGTGATAAAATCAATTTTACAAATATTATTAATCATAAATCAAAAATCGTTAAACCTATCGTAACAAAATTCGGCAGAGAGCTGGCCTTTACTATAAGGACTGCTTTGAAGAAAAATTAACGAAATCGGTTGAGGAACACGCCCACTTTATATAAAAGATTTTTAGAAGGGTCGTGGACGAATAAAATAAGCTTTGTCTTTGCAAAAAAAAACTATATCAATGGTATTTCATTTTCCAAGTGTATTTATAACAATAAATAGGAAAAACATCAAATTTTAAAAAATTAGAGTGGCACCGCCCTTTTATGACTAAGCAATTTTCTATGTTTCGGGAGCCATAACTCGAAGAAAAATTAGCGGATCGTAACAAAATTGGGTTCACATATTTTCCCTATAGTAGGAAGTATTTCTAGAAAAAATGGAAGAGATCGGTTACAGACCACGCCCACTTTTATATAAAAGATTTTTAAAAGTGTCGTAGACGAAAATAATAAGCTATATCTTAGCGAAAAAGAGCTTTGTATCAATAGAATTTTACTTTCTAGATTGAATTATAACATTAAATTGGAAAACACTAAAATTTTTGAAAACGGGTGTGGACAGTCCCTTTTATGGTTAAGCAATTTTCTGTTTCGGGAGCCATAACTCGAAGAAAAATTAACATATCGTAATGAAATTATGCACATAAATTTTCCTTATAGCAGAAAATATTTCTAGTAAAAATGGACGGGATCGGTTAAAGACCACGGCAACTTAGATAGGAAGCAAGTTTAAAAGGGTCGTAGACTATAATAAGCTATAACTTAGCAAAAAATTGTTTTGAATCAATGATATTTCACTTATCAGGTTTTATTGTAAGAGGAAATGGGGACATTTTTCTTTTAGACGGCCGGTGCCACGTGTTATGTAGAAAAGTAATTTATCTGGAATGAAATGTACGACTGAAGCTCACGCTGAGTATATAATGTTCGATTACACCCGAGCTTAGACACCTTTACTTGTTTAATTAGAATTTTTTTCTAAGCGAACAGAGAAAAATGTTAGAAAAATAAACGCCAACTTCCCAATTTTCCTTGAGTACCCACTACTAAATTTAAATTCATACCAGCTAGTACAACTCTGCATTCGCGATCATACAATGACAGGTGCTGTCATTTCACAAAGTAGATGAGGTACATACGAATTTTTATATTCATGCAAATAAAAACATATTTTTATGAATTAAATTAAATATTAATCGGAAAATAACATTTTCAGCACTTTGCCATGTCGAAGCCAACGATATTGATCATAGAACCGTTCTTTGGTGGGAGTCACAAGCAGCTGATAGATACAATTATTGAATGTGAGTTCATAGGGCACTTTCCCTCGGCTGTGCCGATTGCATTTTCTATAAATTGTTAAATTTATTTATTATTTATTTTAACTGTGGCCTACAGGTTTAAACGTTTACGACTATGAAATATTCAGTCTTCCAGCAAAGAAATGGCATTGGCGTGCGCGTACCGGTGCTCTCTATTTCTCACAAATCATACCAGCGGAACATGAATACAAAGTAATCTTCACCAGTTCTGTATTGAATTTAGCGGAGCTTTTGGGTGTACGTCCAGATTTAGTAGGCTGTAAAAAAATTGTTTACTTCCATGAAAATCAGTTAGTTTATCCAGTGCGTGAGGTGAAAGAGCGCGATTGTCAATATGGCTTGAACCAAATATTAACTTGGTATGTTATTTGATTGCTTTATTTGGTTGAATATGCTATTAACATCAATTTACTTGCAGCCTTGCAGCCGACAATATTATATTTAATTCGAATTTTAATCGAACTTCTTTCTTGGATAGCATTATGCCGTTTCTTAGCATACAACCAGATTTTAAACTGAAGCATATACGTGAGAAGATTGAAAAAAAATGTGAAGTGTTATATTATCCTATAAAATTTCATGCCTTCCCCAATAAACGACTGATGATCGGTGGTGCTGAACCATCGCTAACTTCGCTAATGAGTGATAAGGACTGTTTGCATTTAGTTTGGCCACATCGCTGGGAGCATGACAAAAATCCTAAATTGTTGGTAGAGGTATTATTGGAGCTAAATAAACGGCAAGTTGACTTTAAAGTAACAATATGTGGTGAGAACTATCAGGCGGCACCGGAGTCCTTTGATGGCTTACAGGATAAATTAGGTGCAAAGTTGGTAAATTTTGGTTTTTTACCGCGTGATAAATATATAAAAACTTTGCTATCTGGCGATGTTGTAATTTCAACAGCAGGACACGAATTTTACGGCGTGGCTATGTAAGTTGATGGACGCTTTAGCATGTGGTTTTTGTATGTAGAGAACTTAATAATGCTTCAATTTTAGGCTAGAAGCAACATATTGTGGGTGCATGCCAATAGCGCCTAATAAACTTGTATATCCTGAAATATATCCCAAAGAGAATCTCTATAACACCTCCAATCAGCTTATCAAAATGCTATACAATTGGTGTCGCAATCCAGAGCTATTTAGACGGCAAAGAGATACATTTTTCGAATATTTTACATTCGATCGCTATTCAGCTCAACATTTAGTGCCTAAATTCCTAGAGAAATTACGTATTTAATGAGCGTATGTATATCGGTACTACAATGGCTGCCATTACATTTGCCAGCTAACAAAGGCTTGGTGCAATACTTGCCGAAGCATACACTAGTAATTTAAGTAAAGTAAAGAGTATATTTGATAAAAAGAGAGTAAAAAAACTTAAATATTGTAATGAATATAACAGGTACATATTATGTATATCGAGGCTAGCCAAACTAACTTTGTTGTTGTTTACCTTAAAAAATTTCTATTTTTTTTTTTTGTTTTTGTTTTTTTTTTTTTTTTTTTTGTTAAATTGCATAATAACTTGAGATGAGGAACTAATACACTCTGAAACAGCTTGTTTGTAACTACAAAAAAAAATCTCTTATAAACAAGTAAAGCCTGTAAAACACCTTTAAAATGAATATGAAAAGTTACTTTGAAACTTATTGAATTTTTAAGCCTTAAACTAGTTTTGGTGTAAATTTAGTAAGTTCTTTGTTTACATAGAACTAATTAAGTTTCTAAAGAAAGCTCATTTAGGAAAAGGAAAGTTCCGATTATAGCACAATTTTTGGCTAGGCAATGTATATCAAAAAAAAAAGGATATATCTCACTAAATGTAAAAGCGTATCTCACTAAACGTACGCTAGCGAAACAATGTATACATATTTCTTAGTTAAAAGATGAACAAATTTTATGCCTATCGAGTCGTGAACGGATATGTACTATGTATGTATATAGGCCATAGTTATTACTGTATGTTACTTTTACAGTTTAACTGCGTTATTTAAAACACACATATCTACTTATTGTTCGTCGTTATATTTATAAACCTGCAATGTATATAAATTTATCCTCCTTGGAGCTTCTACTTAAACACAGTGAAACCTTGATGTACCGCGGCTCTATAACAATAAATTTTCTGTTGCGAAAAAGCAGCCCGGAGCGACAGTCCGTTGACGGCTACGAATCCGAGTAGTTAAGGTATTTGGCCGGTATGGATGAGACTTGGGTTAGGGGCTTGGAATATACCCGCGACAAGTATGCGTGTCGTAAGAGCCGATTAAAATACCAAATTGATTCAAGGGGCTGTGTAGCGCAACCCTTTCAAGGTGTCACCAGCGCAATATATAGCTTCTCCAACCCAATTGTCAACCTCACCTACCCGTGGCGAATCCTGTTTCTTTAACAGCCAAGGTTCTGGGGCCCCAAGCTCCTTATGTATCTAGGGGGTGGGTGGGCGGTATGCCCTAGAAGGTTTAATGCGGTCATACCAAATCCTTCCCGAGATGGTCGGGCTAGCACCTTAGTTTTTTTATTTTTATTTTTATTTATTAGTCTACAAATTTAATAATTAATCTGACTAAATATAATTACGGATTACAGAATAAATTACAAAAGCATACATAGTGTGCAAAATTATATTATAAAATATGTATATATATTAAATCGGTTGTCGGGATGGACTGTAATGCCGAGCAACGGAGTTGGTTATTAGTGCTGTCGGAATGGACGTGGTTTCGAGCAGCCGACATTTAACACACAATAAGTAGGGCTGCGATGTGGAAGGTTGGAAAGGGCGTGATTCCAAGCCACCCACCCATATTTTTTCGTATTTATTTATTTATTAATTAATCTACAGATTGACATATCTTGTGCTTATCAATCTAAATACAAAAGAATTTGCAAAAAACAAAAAAAAAAAAAATAACAGATTTAGTTTAACATGTTAATTTTGAAACAGTGTGCTCAAGGCAGTGAGTATATATTTTTTATACTGTAAAGTGTGTCATAGGTATCAATATTATTGCAGTGATTATTGAAATCTTGGCACAGACAACGAAAAATTCATGCATTTGAAAATTCGATCTACATGTAATTAAATATAAAGGTTGGAAATACCGAGAGGGCCTAAAAGGGATATCAAACATAACCTCGCCAAGCAGAAATGGACTGTTTATCATCCCTCTTAATAGTTTTACCATGAATAACACACCAAGCATCTCCCTACGGCTCTGTAGTGAAGGCAGCTGTAAAAGGTTTAACCGGCTGCAGTAGGGCGGTAGATTCCTTGATGGATCCCAGGGCAAATGATTTAAAGCAAAAAGCAAACATTTTTTTGGACCGATTCCAGTTTTTCACTGTGAATCTGATAACGCGGGTTCCAGATAATGGAAGCATATTCCAATATAGAGGTCTTAGTAACAATAAAAAAAAGAGTTTTAGTGACATATAGCTTATTGAATTCCTTTGACCACCTTTTTACGAAAGTCAAAGCCCCTCTAGCCCTATTCACAAACGATTCGATAGGTAAGTCCAGTTTAGGGTCCATTATAACGCCAAGATCAGTAAAATTTGTGACTTGCTTAATGTTATAATCGCCTATCAAGTACTGATGGGATTTAAAAGATTTACTCGTAAAACACATAAACTTGTGTAGGGTTATATTTATATTCAACTTTAAATGTACCTACTTTAAATAAATTGAATTTATTTAAAGTAGGTACATTTAAAGTTGAATATAAATATAACCCTACAACTTGCACTTCGGTAAGTTTTAATGGCATGACGGTCACATCACTAGTTACCGGAACTTACCGGATCTGCATGCGGCAAAGGACGATCAACATCGATAAAATCCCCCAAGGCATTCGGGAAGTGTCCTTATCGCTACAACAACAGCAACATACTCAGAACTTCTTTCTCTATTCTTCTAATAAAGTTACCAATTTTTAAATCATTTTTTTTTTTTAACTTTTTTGCGGATTTAGCGAGAAATACGGTTCTATTCTCGATATGACCCTGCATTTATTTTTAAAATCTGTTAAATTTTATAACCAGGGACAAAATGATTATAAATAATATCTGAAGTTATTCCAAGGGACCCCAAGTAGTTTTCAAATAACTTCATTTTGTTTAACAATAATTCCTCACCGAGCCTCTAAAGTTTCGGGCCACCTTAGTGAACTCTTATGGTACCCAAAAATTACCGCTGTATTTTGAAAGTAATTTTAAATAATATCGGACCACGCCCGATACTTAAGATTTACCCGAAAAATTTTTGATACAAAGACTATTCGCGATGGGAATTGGGGGCCAAAGCAAATAGTGCTTAATTTAGTGCTCATCTAAGGTATGATTAAAAATATTTGAAATTTGTGCACTTGCCTAGACCATTGGTATTTTGATTTGTATACTTTGACAAATACATGAGGGTCGATTAAAAAATTATCGAAGAGGCTATCAAAAAGTTGTTAAATTGGCGGAATAGCTCAAATCGAACGCTGCTATTTATTTTTATCAAGATTTCTCTGCACTCATAATCTAAGCTATTACAAATTTAATCAATTATTAAGTAAAACTAAATATATATGTATGTTGAATGTATAAATAATTACCGCATATTGTTGTTTCTTGATTTTCTTCTCCACATATTGCACTGCATTAAGCTAGAAATGGTTCTCTTTAAATTTCGGTGGTGCAGAATATACAACCTTTTCATGCGCACGATACTCCTCATCATCATCGTGTACCTCACGCCAACATTGAGCACAAAAAAGTTCACCTTCACAGCCTTTACAACGGCAGACAGCATCTTCATTGCAAATATTACAAAATGGTAGCTCCTCAAGTTCATCGGCACGTAAATTACCTGGAGGACCAGGTATATCAGAGGTCAATTCAGTTTCTAAATCTGAGGGTGGCGCTGGCAGGCGTGATTCAGCCAAATACTAAGAAAGAGTAACCAAGGAACATAGTAGGAAAATAATTGATTATAGGTGGTATATTTGTATTTGTTTGCACTACCTTTTCCATAATGGCCTTCAGCACAGTTTCATCATCTTCATTATCGCTTGGTGTATTAGTATCTGGTGAGTTATCTCTAAGGTTTGCTGCTGCCATTAAGTTGCTGCTACCACTTGCATCATCAATTGGTTGCTCTCTCAGCGCTTTCAAACGTCGTTCAATATCCGTGATCGAGTCAATACGCTCGTTTTCTACTTGTCTATCAATTTGGCCTTCATCTAAGAATTGCGCTAAAAGATCTTGCACTTTCTGTTGGTCCGTGCGCTGATCTAAAGACAGTAATATATCCTTTTTGGAGTAATCTTTTTGTGGCATGCCATTCAAATTTGTTAGACGTGTGCGTATTTCATCATCAATGCCACGATTTTCATTTGTTTTAAGATCTTTTAGACGTTTTGTTATCACACTATCTAGATTGCCTTCAATTTCATCATTATCAGTATTGGAATTTGCGTTTGATGCTGCAGCAGCTGTGGTACTAGTACTGTTAATTGGCGCTAAAACTTTACCCAAATCTGGTGGTGGATCGTCTCTGCAATTGGGGAATAATTTGAAATTTAAATAAATTTGTACATGTTTGCCTATTTTGATTTGTATTACTCAAGCAATGCCGCTGCTGCTGCCACCAATGGATTATCTGCTGGCGTATTTCTTCTTCCCTTTGGTTTCGTTACCAACGTTCCCGGCAATGCTTCGACATCAATCACCTTCTCAGTAGCTTGCTGCTTGGAAAGTTTGTCATAGCATATTACACATACGTTTAATACTTTCCCTGCGTGCTTTGGCACTGGCATTGGACGTTTGAGGCACTTAATGCAGTAGGAATAGCCACAATTAGGACAGCCATGCTGAAATTCGAAAAAGTGCAAAGAAACAAAAGGTATTGACCAATTAAAAGCCCTCTTTACATATAATTACCTCCTTTGTGAAGAGTCCATACTTTTTGCTGCACCCAAAGCAGGACATTTTGGCCAATTAAACATACAAAATAATTATTTAAATTTCTTGGTTTTTTTTTTTTTTTTTGGTGCAAAAATTAATCTTAATTTGTTAATAATTACTGTGACTGTGACAAATTATTATTCATTGTTTCGAAATCAGCTGTTCAGTCGCAGCTGATGAGCTACCAGCCGTAAAAGTTTTTATACAGACTGCAACGCTATAAGAGCCAATTAATGGTGACTTATAACCATAAAACCATTCCCAGATAAAATAGCGAATTAATGGTGACTTATAACCATAAAGCCATAACCAAATAAATCAGCTGATCGAACCTACCTTATGGAAATCAATGTAATTGATTAATGGTGCCATACCATAACGCTAATGCCATAACCATTACCATAGCCAGCCAATTGGTTTTTGGTTTCTCGCCATATCCATAACCTAAAAATATTTGAGTTGGTGAATTTAATAACTTTTTGCAGGTTTTATTCATGGTTTTGTATACGTTATGACTAAGAGACTTGTTTTTTGTGGAATATGTTTGTAATTTTATGCGTTTTCTTCATTTTTATACTCAGTTGAGCAGAGCTCACAGAGTATATTAAATTTGATTGCATAACGGTTGGTTGTACAGGTATAAAGGAATCGAGATAGATATAGACTTCCATATATCAAAATCATCAGGATCGAAAAAAAATTTGATCGAGCCATGTCCGTCCGTCCGTCCGTTAACACGATAACTTGAGTAAATTTTGAGGTATCTTGATGAAATTTGGTATGTAGGTTCCTGAGCACTCATCTCAGATCTAAGATTTAAAATGAACGATATCGGACTAAAACCACGCCCACTTTTTCGATATCGAAAATTTCGAAAAACCGAAAAAGTGCAATAATTCATTAACAAAGACAGATAAAGCGATGAAATTTGGTAGGTGAGTTGAACTTATGACGAAGAATAGAAAATTAGTAAAATTTCGACAATGGGCGTGGCACCGCCCACTTTTAAAAGAAGGTAATTTAAAAGTTTTGCAAGCTGTAATTTGGCAGTCGTTGAAGATATCATGATGAAATTTCGCAGGAACGTTACTCCTATTACTATATGTACGCTTAATAAAAATTAGAAAAATCGGAGAAGTACCACGCCCACTTTAAAAAAAAAATTTTTTTAAAGTAAAATTTTAACAAAAAATTTAATATCTTTACAGTATATAAGTAAATTATGTTTTGCAGAATTGGAAACCAGTCTTCTGGGATAATTGTGACGTGTTATGGCAGCAAGAAGCAGAGCCTGAATATCACCAAGTGTGCATTCACAATTGCATATGTTCATTTTTATGTATATATGTATCCCTTGTTGTACAGGAAGTAGAATTCATCTTCTTGAAAAAATCATCACTATGTAGCACGGCCAAGAATACCACAATAAAAGTAAAATTGTCAAATATTAAAAAGTATTTCATTTACTTGGCACCCGATATTATTACATGGTGTCAGAAGTAAAGACAAGCAGAGTTGCTGATCAAAAAAAATTAAAAGCAATTAGGATTGAAAGAATAAAAGTGGATTTTCCACAAAGAATTTGCCAAACGTCAATTAACAGCGTGCGCCTCACAAATTGTATTAAAACAAAGCGTAAGTTATCAGCATGCACCTCACGTTTGCGTGTCTATCTTATATACTCACAAATTGTAACATTGTATTAAAATAAATTTAAAATTGAGTATTTGAAAATAAATTCACCACTTCCGCCTATAGTTGCGTTTAGTCATTGATTTTGATAACCATATAATATGTCTGATGACGGTCATAATCGCAACAGAGTGGCCTAAATGGAGGCAACAATTTACTGTGTGGATGATTGCTAATGGGAAGATGGAAAGACCAGCGAAGGAGAAAATTGCACTGTTCATATGGCTATTAGGTGAGCAAGGAGTGGCGATCTACAATATTCTCTACCCAAATGATGGGTCAGAACTGTCGATGCTGGGCGTCAACATACCAGCACCAACGGAAGCTAACCAAGATGCAGTAAGGCAACGACAGTTAGATGAGGCAATTAAAGCTTTTGAAGAATATTGTGTGGCACGGAAAAATGTTGCAATGGAGGCATATCAATTTAATATAATAACGCAAAAGGAGAAGCAATCATTCTCTGAGTTTGAAACCGAGTTGCGGAAGCAAATACAATATTGTGAGTACAACTGCAGTTGTGGAATAAAGTATGGTGACAGGATGTTGCGCGATCGCATCGTTTTGGGAGTCCATGACAAAAAATTGCAATTAAACTTATTAGGTGGTCGTGATGAAAGCGGCAAACCAACACATGCAAATGCTAGAAGCAAAACAAATTGTGGCGACTACAGCAACTGAGGATGAAGTGAAGGTTATTAATCAACTAAAACGCTTCTGCTTTAATAGTGGACACCTATGGGATGTTCAACATAAGTTGGTGTGCAAAGCAAAGGAGTTGACGTGTCGAAATTGTGCAAAAAAGGGCCATCTTGCGAGCATGTGCAGACAAAGAGGGAAGAGTATACAACAGAGAGGTGTCAACAACAATCAAGGCATAATACTCTGTCCGATTCAAAAATGTCCGCTAAAAACGTTGTCGACAACAAATTTTTTTTTTTTTCAAAAAACTGTTATCGTTTTAATAGCTTATGAAAAAAACCTCAAAAATCAAAGTCGAAAAAAAGTAAAAAAAAAAATGAAATTTCGCATGCTCGAAAATTATTTTTGTGGGTATGCGTAGTGCAACTTTTTTCCTGAGCCCAAATCCTATCGAAAAATCGATGGCGCGATATCGGTTAACTTTCGTCCATACAAATCAACCCACCCTAGTGTGCATAGTAGATGTGAGTACAGAGACGCGTGTTTGGGTATTTATGCGTTCACCATGTTGTGAAACACCAAACCAATCCCTTTCTGGCTGTAGTCGATTTTTTTTTGAACAATACCAGGTTTACACAAACTCCGTGAGAGAAATTTGCATTACAGTAGAGTCTTGTTATAACTACTTGACTACCTGAGCCCACTACTGAGTCTTCTGCGTAAAAACCATACTCCATCTCAATAATCATACTTCCGCTTGGAAACTCGAGGGGGGCGGGGGGAAGAAAGACATATTTAGAGCTAGCCCGTTAGAGGGAAGTTGTTCCAATGCCATCATCCAAGTTAACACGCGCCAGTTGCCCTTATTGCAACATTCCCACGTATGGCCAGTACACGTGCGCTGAGTCAGCAAATTATATTTCTCACAACAAACGGCCGCGCATGGCAACCTAACACCTCAATTTAAGGCCATAGTTAGTGAGGGCAACTAATACTTATGCTACGGAATTACTCCAGACGCACAGTCAGCAAAATTATATTGCACATAATTGTGAAATACACACATACGGCACCTGTGGGAAGAAACCGACTTCAAAATTCTCACTGCAAACAAGTTATGCAAGAGGCGCGTCGCTGCCGGATATTGGGCTATATAGGGGAGCAGTTGCGGCAGTCGAGTTCGGGACGGAATAGCGTTTAGTAATAATTAGCTTTACGTTAAATTCTAATTTATACTTACTTAATTCGCGATTAACCGACTAAACCGTTATGGCCGTCCAACAAGGCGCGCCAGTCGCTCCTACGCTCCGCCAACCGGCGCCAATTGGTCACACCAAGGGAGTTGAAATCGTTTTCCACCTGGTCCTTCCAACGGAATGGCCCCCATCATCTTTCATTCGCATAACATGGTCAAGCCAGCGCAGCCGCTGTGTTTTAATTCGCTGGACTATGTTGATGTCTGCGTATAGCTCGTACAGCTTATCATTAAATCTTCTTCGGTACTCGCCATCGCCAACGCGTAGAGGTCCATAAATCTTTCGAAGAACTTTTCTCTCGAACACTCCCAAAGCCGCTTCATCTGCTGTTGTCATGGTCCATGCTTCTGCCCATATAGCAGGGCGGGTACGATAAGTGACTTTTATAGTATGATTTTCGTTCGCCGAGAGAGGACTTTACTTTTCAATTGCCTACCTAGTCCAAAGTAGCATTTATTGGCAAGATTGATTCTTCGCTGAATTTGAGTGCTGATGTTGTTGCTAGTGTTGATGCTATATATTCAATATACTTAACCATTATTATTTAAATTTGTGTTGTGTAGTGTTGTTCATTCGGCAAGTTGGCCCAACAAATACATTTTTTTTACAATCAAGGACTATTGTCCTTTAACTGGCGCCCGAGCAGGCACCCAGGAAGTGAAAGGAACTGTGCAAAAAAATTCTAAAAAGAAAAAACTGGCTAAAGAATTTGTTTGATAAAAGAGGAACTTTGCAAAAAATTCTAAAAAGAAAAAACTGTCTAAAGAATTTGTTTAAAAGAAGATTTTCTGTCAAGATCATCAGCATTACCTACTGCCGTCATTACCTACTAGTGGAAGTTCAAAAAGTGCCTGGACGCACTGCAACGTAATTGTGGTCACAAGTGAAAGTTTCTAAGAGAGCCTGGAAGCACTGCAACGTAATTCTGATATAATACGGATGATGTATCTCATCACGTGAGTATAAAAAAACACGATGGTAAAGTAAAATAAAAACATTCCACAAAAAATGGAAGATATAAGAACCACAGTGACAAATTTGACTTGGGCCGTCACCGCCCTTCTTGAAAAAATAAATTTGCTAGAAAGGCGGGTGGCTAGCGTCGATTGAGCTAGCTCTTCATCTACAGAGGCCACTACTCTAGTGGTTGAAGAAGTGGTGGCTCGGCCAATCACTTCTGAGGCTGAGATCAAAAATCATTGTAGGCTCCCTGATTGTCTCAAGGAGCTACAAGTGTTTGACCGTAACCCTTTCCAGTACATTTCATGGGTTCACTCTGTAGAAGTGATCCTTTCAGACTTTGCGGTAATGAAGGGAAAGCCCCTTTACCGAGCGATTCTTCAACATATTAGGCAGAAGGTACGGGGAGCAGCTGATTCTGCACTTATTTCCTACAACATATTCGATAGTAATTGGGGAAAAATAATGTCTCTCCCTGCACTACGCAGATAAGAGGGATGTTGGTACACTCGAAAACCAACTGCACCAGCTACAGCAAAAGGGAATGAGAATTGATGAGTTCTACGCCAAGGTGAATCATCAATTCTCCCTTATTATTAATAAAATAAAAACTGAATCCTACACGGAAGACGCTGTTAAAGTTCTGGTAGAAACCGACCGAAATCGTGCCCTGGACGTTTTTATACGTGGGCTTAACGGCGAAATGTCGCTAATGCTCCTTACACGACGTCCTAAAACGTTGCCAGAGGCATATTCGGCCTGTTTGGAAATCCAAAATGTGGATTTCCGCAATTTTTCCGTTCATACGAAAAATTTCAATAACCGTGTGGCTGTCCCTGTTAACAATTTGCCAAGTACCTCCTCATTCAGGAATAGGGGCAAGCCTCCCCAGTTACCCCCTAACCTACTTGGCGCAACCAGGAAAAGCATCCATATGTAAGGAGAGATCGTCCGTCAGGTCGATTTGGAAATGCCAGCGCCCCACTACATTCGCCTGTGGAGAAAATGGACGTAGACCCCTCAGTGCAGACACGCAACGTTAACTATATGAATCGCCCAAATCCGTTTAAAAGAAGCGCAAGTTCGGAAAATCTACCACGGAAGCAACAAAGGGTGTTCCATACTAGACCCGAGGAGAGTGAAGAGAGAGATGTGGACCCGAAGGAAGATAACTCGGAGGATTTTCTGTCCTCCGGTCATCTAGGTATGGTACATAGAATATACCTTGCCTGATGGTCGTGTGCTAGATTTCTTTGTGGATACCGGCGCAAATAAGAATTTCATCAAAAATGCTACTACAACGAAAACAACTCCTGTAAAAAAATTATTCAATGTGCCTTCGGTGGGGGGTAGCGTGCCAATAAAGGATAAAGTAAAACTAAAATTATTTGAAAGTGTGGGTAACTCCAACGAATTGGATTTCTTCGTTTTACCGACTCTTAGTGAATTCTGCGAAATCATTGGGGACGATACCCTGAGGATATTAGGCGCGATAATTGATAGGTAGAATAACCTCCTTAGTAGAGATAATTACAAAATCCCCATGAAAAGCAGAAAATCTCGCGATGTAAAATTTACATTAGGAAAGGACCTACCTCTTGATATTCATGGAAAGGTCAATCACTATTGAAAACATACTCTGGTCTTTTCGAACCACTTAATGATTATGAGCTTGCAAACACAAATGTCCGTGCAGAAATAAAAACATCAACCGCCGAACCGGTATATAGTAAATCCTACCCATACCCAACATGTATGAGAGATGAAGTTGAAAAGCAGATAAATGAGCTCGAAGACGAAGGTGTTATCCGGCCGTCAAAAAGCCCATACAACTCTCCAATTTGGGTAGTCCCTAAAAAGCCTAAGGCGAATGGGGACAAACAATATCGTACTGTTATAGACTATAAACGGTTGAACGCTGTAACTATCGCCGATACTTACCCAATTCCCGGGCCTTAATGTAAGTAATAACAAAGTTATTTGGGATCTCTCACAGCAGAGACCAAGAGCATGTGTAATGCTTAAGTCAAACATTAACTATTTTTGCATTACAGAATTTTTAAGCCGGGATCTGGTGGCGGTGCAGATCGAGGCAAAGGTGAATGGAGACAACACCAGCATTATGCTGGCCGCAGCCTACTTCCCGGGGGACGACAGCACAGTCCCTCCAGTTAACGTGCAGAAGCTAGTGGAACACTGCAGAAGAGCGAAACTTCCGTTGGTCATAGGAAGCGATGCTAACTCCCACAACACGGAGTGGGGCAGCAATGATACCAACCAAAGGGGTGAGTGTTTACTAGAATATATAGTCAGCAACGATTTGAATATATATAACGTCGGGAGCAAACCGACGTTTGTCACGAGAGTCAGGGCAGAGGTCCTAGATATAACACTTGGCAACAACCTGACTGAGAATATGATCTCGAAATGGAGAGTCTCAGAAGAACCCTCCCTATCGGATCATAGGATCATAAGGTTTGAGCTGGGTGCTGTATCGGGGCAATACAGCCCTAAAAGAAATCCCAGGAAAACAGACTGGGGCAGCTATAAAAGTATCATAGAGGCTAACGCGGATAGTCTCAGAAATAAGAGCAGAAGCACTAACTGTACTGAGTTAGAGGGCAGGGTAGATAGGGCAAATCAGATAATGATAGATGCCTACAACTCCAGTTGCCGAGTCTCCTTAGTTAAGGGTAAGAAGGCAACCCCCTGGTGGTCGCATGACCTGACACTACTAAGGAAGAAAGTCAGGAAACTCTTTAACGGGGCAGAAGAACCGGCAACTGGGAGGAATACACTCAGAATCTAACAAAGTACAATAAAGAGATAAGGAAAGCTAAGATGGAAAGTTTCAGAAATTTCTGCGAGGGAATTTCTAGCACACCTGCAGCGGCAAGGCTCCACAATGCCCTAGCCAAAGAGCAGAGGGAGGTTAACTTAGCGATTAGGCTTCCAGACGGTACCTATACCGGAACGGTGGAGGAGCGAGCGAGGGCCCTGCTACACACGCATTTTCCGGGTGCCTCTCCGCAAGTACCGGAACCTGTGTTCCCCAGAGTGAAACCAACCCCATCAGACTGGCAACTGGCCAACTCCCTCTTCAGTGAGGCCAGAGTCAGATGGGCAGTGGAATCCTTTGAGAAATACAAATCTCCGGGGGTGGATGGCATCTACCCGGTGCTAATGCAGCAAGGGACACAGATCATCCCACATCTGGCCAGGATCATGAGAGATAGTCTGGCACTGGGATACATACCCATGATGTGGAGAAGAGCAAAAGTGGTTTTCATACCAAAAGTAGGAAAAAAGGACTATTCGCAGGCAAAGTCCTTCAGACCAATAAGTCTAACTTCCTTTGTCTTGAAGGCAATGGAAAGATATTGGACCAAGAAATCAGGTCGAACGCCCTCAAGAGCATAGCCAGCATGCGTACAGAGCGGGTAGGTCCACGGACATAGCTCTGTACCAATTAACATCTGAAATACAGAGGGCATTCGAAACAGAGGAAACAGTGATTTGCGCTTTCCTTGACATTGAGGGTGCCTTTGACAACACATCTCATGAAAGCGTAAATATAGCACTGCAGAGAAGAGGAATTCAGATGCCTATCCAGAGATGGATTGACAATCTACTCCGCACAAGAATCGCTGAAGTCCATGTAGGCAACAGCGCAGTTAAGGTTAATACCACGAGGGGGTGCCCTCAAGGAGGTGTTCTATCACCCCTTCTGTGGAGCCTAGTAGTGGACGAACTTCTGCAAAAGCTATCTGACAGTAGCATAAGATGCCAGGGATACGCTGACGACATCGTCATAATTGCAAGGGGTAAGTTCGAGAGTACGCTCTGTGACATAATACAGAGAGCACTGAATATTACGAAGGGATGGTGTGCCAGTGTGGGGCTGAACATCAACCCATCTAAAACGACCACCATCCCTTTCACCAGAAGAAGGGCCCTACCGGCCCTGAGAGCAATTACAATAAATGGCGTGGCACTAGAACAGGGAACCGCGGTGAAATACTTGGGGGTCACTTTTGACACCAAGCTCCTATGGAAACAGCACTTCGACTCCATGAGAGCTAAGGCCACGAGGTCCATCATGATATGCAAACGTCTAGCAGGCAAATCATGGGGCTGTAGCCCGCATGTGCTAAGATGGATGTATACCATGATAGTAAAACCTATGATAACATACGGTTCGATAGCCTGGGCATCGAAAACAACTCGGGCGACGACGAGGCAAGCGCTGTCAAAACTTCAGCGACTGGCATGTGTATGCATCACGGGAGCTATGCGCACATGCCCTACAGCAGCGCTGGAGGCTATCCTTGATCTGACCCCGCTGCATATATCAATAGAGCAGTCAGCCAAAAGAACCCTCCTGAATATTGCTAAGGAGGGCTCGGGCATAGGTAAAGTTATATCGTCCCGGAACATGGAGGAATTGAGAGAGAAGATCCCAATCTCTCAACTCCCGAGGGATGATATCCTCAGGCAGATAGTCTATGAGAGAAGGTACAAAGTAGAATTGGGAGACAAGGGTACGTGGGAGGAAAGCAGAATTGTGTACATTCACCAGCTAAATAAAATAGTATGGTACACAGATGGCTCGAAGACGCCAGAGGGGATTGGATCTGGAGTCATTGGACCCAGAGCCAAGATATCAACGCCTCTGGGAGCACACCCGAGCATTTTTCAAGCGGAAGTGTTCGCTATAAGCCAGTGTGCTGACCCGAACCTTCAGCGCGAATACTCCAACGAAACAATTGCCATACTCAGTGACAGTCAGGCCGCCCTCAAGGCGATCTCGGCGTCTGAAATAAAATCAGCACTAGTACTTGAGTGCGTTGAAAAGCTAAATCGACTAAGAGCACACAACAAACTGTTGTTGGCCTGGGTTCCTGGCCACCGGGGAGTGGAGGGCAATGAACGACCTATTGGTCCTGAGCCGTTCCTGCCAGTAGGCCCGCAGGAAATCAGAGGGCATCTACTATTAGAAGAAAGGGATAAGAGGGAAGAACACTGGCGCAATATGCCAGGCTTGAGGCAATCTAAGTTACTGCTGGGGGGCTACAACACAACTCGATATAGAGC
The DNA here is from genome assembly GCF_040869045.1 of Eurosta solidaginis. Lineage (NCBI taxonomy): Eukaryota > Metazoa > Arthropoda > Insecta > Diptera > Tephritidae > Eurosta > Eurosta solidaginis. The sequence goes on from NC_090322.1 coordinate 236,140,051, forward strand.
ATTAATGGGTCTGTCGAAAGATAACCTGAGGATCCTAACAGCTATTCTTACAGGGCACTGCAGACTGAACAGCCACATGCAGAAGCTGGGCATCCTATCGAACAACACATGCCGATTTTGTGATCGATCAGCGGAGACGGCGGAACATATACTCCTGGAATGTGACGCAATCTCAAGACGTAGGGCTAAGTTTTTGGGCTCACCATGGCCAGAGCACTCTCACATCAAATCCCTCAAGCCAGGTGAACTGCTAGGATTCATCAGAGAAGTCGGCTTGGATGAGGTGCTGTGAAGCAGTTGAGGGCACAATAGACCAATGGTCGCAGTGCGATCCTCAATTAATTATCTATCTATCTATCTACCCAATTCCCGAAATAAACACGACTCTGTGTAGCCCTGGCCAAGCCAACTTCTATACGACAATTGATTTGTCTTCCGGGTTTCACCAAATTCCCATGAAGGATTCGGACATCCCAAAGACAGCCTTCTCCACAATGAATGGCAAATATGAATTTCTTCGGTTGCCATTCGGGTTCAAAAATGCGCCTGCCACTTTCCAAAGGATGATAGACGATGTCCTCAAGAGGTACATCGGAAAAATTTGTTACGTCTATATTGACTATATCATAGTATTTGGCAAGGATGCAGAGGAACACCTTGTTAATTTTTGTGCACTACATCGTACACTGAAAATAAAATTTCGTAAAAGCGGTACGAAAGACTTTCGTAGTCTTATCTTTCGTACAATGTACGAAAATTTCGTACATATCACGAAAGAGTTTAAACAATGAAGAAAGATTTTACGAACCTTTCGTAAATATTACGAAAGGGCTTTCGTAAGACATTTCTTTCGTACATATTACGAAATATTTCGTGTATTTTACAAAATACATCCGTAGATTTCTCCCTACGAAAAATTTCGTACATTGTACGAAAGCTTTCGTAGTTTTTACAAATGGGTTTGAAGTCTAACGAAATCTATAATTCCGCTTTCGCACAATGTACATTGTAATAAACAAACATGTATGTGAAAACTATGACTTAGCCGGCGGTTGAACAGGCAGTGACGGCATAACGCTGTGCATCTGCGAATTATAATCCTGAAATCTCCGGTTCGATGCCCGGTCAAGGTGGAAAAGAAATTTTCTAATTGCTAATTCGTAAATACTAACAAACTCTTTCGTAAATACTACGAAATTATTCGTAAATAGTACGAATGCAAATTTTATTATCAGTATACGAAACTCTTTTGTAAATACTACGAAATTTTTCGTAAATATACTAAAGACCCGATGTCTCATTCTTTTGTAATATGTACGAAAGCACTTTCGTACATTCTACGAAATCTTTCGTTCCTCAAAATTACGAAAGATTTCGTACAATGTACGAAATTTTTCGTTCTATTTACGAAATTTTATTTTCAGTGTAGGCTAAATTAATTTAGATAAATACTTTAATCGGATTCAATATTTGTAGTTTCCGTGAGCTGATTATATTAATTTTCTACAGTGTATTTACGAAGATCATCGAATGTGTAAGTTAACACAGAGGTATGTATGCTTGTATCGAGTTCAATTAATAAGCAAACATACGTATATGAACATTCATTCAAACAAGCGAGCGCAGCGATGGCTGACCGCATCGGTAATCAATCATCATACAATGCTGCTGTGATTCACAAACACTTTGCTTAAATACTTTTTCTTCGTGCCGACGCACATTGGCGCCTCTGCCGTTAAAGGATGGCAAAAATCAAAAAAAAACATGAAAACGTTCGCTAAATCTAATACATGATTCTAATAGAGAATTTTCCGGGGATCAAGAATATGCAACTGTTTTTCACAGAAAATATAGTTTACCAGGTAGAGCCGCTCAAATTTGACCAATTTTCAACATTGGGAAAAATTTGAAATTTTTCTTCTTTTTCGTTGTATTTAAAATGGTTTTGTGAGTAAATAAGGCGGCCAGTTGTCGTTTTCTTGTATAGCAATTAAAGATAATTTAATTTAGGTTTGAAACAAAAAAAAAATTGTTTTTTTTTTTGGCTAAAAGTTGGCGGATATACCTCTTTTTCGAAATGCCTATTTTTAGGCCCTTTTTAAAACTTCGATGGAAAAAAAAAAATGATAAAATATGTATGTGCTCCGTCAAATTAACAGTAGTTATTTGTGAAATATTCAGTTATGGCGGCCACCGTGGTGTGCTGGTAGCGTGCTCCTCCTACCACACCGGATGCCCTGGGTTCAAACCCTGGGCAAAGCAACATCAAAAATTTTAGAAATAAGGTTTTTCAATTAGAAGAAAATTTTTCTAGGCGGGGTCGCCCCTCGGCAGTGTTTGGCAAGCGCTCCGGGTGTATTTCTGCCATGAAAAGCTCTCAATGAAAACTAATCTGCCTTGCAGATGCCGTTCGGAGTCGGCATAAAATCATGTAGGTCCCGTCCGGCCAATTTGTAGGGAAATTCAAGAGGAGCACGACGCAAATTGGAAGAGAAGCTCGGCCTTAGATCTCTTCGGAGGTTATCGCGCCTTACATTTATTTTTTTTTTATTTTCAAATTCATAAAGTCTACCTGCGTCCAGCTGCAACTTCACTTTTTACATCAAATAAAGTTAAACAACCTTGGGCATAAATACGCGCCTGAGCAGGTATATATAATTCAGTACGGCAGTAAGGTCGTTTTTGTTGTTGTAACTTGTTAACAACATACATTTTTTTAGTTACGAATTGCATACCTGAAATTCATTTTAATAATTTGAGCAGGTATATAAAGCTATCCATCATACAATGCACATTATCATTCGTCTTTTGGAGATTAAGGAACTAAGTATTCTGTTTACTTAAATTAAGTGAATAGTATTTTTAAATATGGTTCACAGTTTAATATTTAGTCAGATACACTCGAAGCCAATTTTAATATGTATCTAGAAAACTCGAAACTATTTGCGGTGTTTAAATCTACAAAGTCAAGACGGGACTTCGTTGAGGCTCTTATGAGAGAATTAGCGAGTGAAACAAGCATTAAAGAAAAGTAAGGCCCGCAAAAAAAATGGATTACAATACATTATGATAGAAAGAAAATGGAAGGACGTCTATCGTAACAATTCAAAATTTCTAAGTAAGCATGAAAAGTGACGAAGTGGACGAAGAAACGCTTAGCACGTCAACCAATCCAACTAGAGGGAGACCAACGAAACCCATAGAAGAGTGTTCTACCAAAAAAGGAAAAGGAAGCTGTTTGATACCACAAAAGCTATGGCCACGACTCATCATTCAGAAGCACTGGCTATTAAATATAAAAAAGACGAAGAAAACGTGAATTCTTATATAACAGAAGCAGTTGCGGTAGCAAGTCCTAGGAAATACACTCCCGAAGAAGCTTTGGCGGTGTTTATAGATCTCGGTTTAACGAAGAAAAAATATATTATATTGCGTAAGTCCTTATTGCAACGTAATGCCGATATTTTACCTAAGTCCAAAAATAACCGAAGTATCAGCTGAAATTGAGCTACAAAATCTAATGGAACATACGTCTACACGACTCCTTCAAAGTTTTACTGAAGAAAAGTTGAAATCACTGCCAAAGGAGCTAGCATTGATAACTAAGTGGGGCTGTGATGGATCATCAGGAAAAAGCCATATAAACAAAGAAAAAATGTAGACGATGAAACAATTACAGATAGTAATATGTGTATGGCTTCTATTATTCCATTACGACTAAGAGATGAAGCTTCAGAATATTGGAAAAATCCACGTCCGTCATCAACTATATTGTGCCGCCCGATATTATTTAAATATGAGAAGGAGGCTTCGGAACTCATAAAAGCTACAGTGAGTGATATAAAAAATCAAATTGCCAAATTATAACCAACAATAATTGAAATTGAAGAGGGGAATATCATTACAATAAAGCATGATTTTCTTCTAACAATGGTCGATGGAAAAGTTTTGAACTTAATAACAAATACGACATCTACAATGTAATGTCCAATTTGTAAGAAGAGCCAATAGGACTTTGAAAATCTTAATGATTCAATAACTGACGAACTAAATTACGAGTATGGAATATCTCCTTTGCATGCTAGGATAGGATGTATGGAATTTGTTTTGAAGCTCGCTTATACACTACCACAACAAGGAGAAATTTTCGACGACAATACAACATGTAAGGAGAAACAAAACAGGACAAAAAAATAATTCAGGATGCATTCTATAAAGAGATTGGCCTAGAGTTGACTGTCCAAAATATGGATACGGAAATACAAATGATGGTAACTCCTCAAGAAGATTTTTTGAAAACGATGAAATGACTGCTCGCATAACAGGAGTTGATAGAGATATTTTGAAAAGATTGGGAGTAATTTTAAATATTTTAAACTGCCATGAACCAGTTAATGGGCCCAAATTTGGAGAATATGCATCTAAAACTACAGAGTTGCTGCATCAAAAGTATCCTGAGAAGAAACTTACACCAACGGTACATAAAATTTTAGCACATGGAAAAATTTAATAGAGTACCAGTGCTTACCATTAGGAGAATTGTTTGAAGAAGCTCAAGAATCTAAACACAAGTACCACAAAAGATATAGATGTATGAAAACCAGCAAAGTATCACGAGTTAGACAAAACGAAGACCTTTTCAACATGTTAGCTATCTCTTCTGTTGCAGTCATATCATCTATGAGGTACGTAAGAACAAAAAAAGATCTTACAGATGTGTATAGCTCAGAAATGATTGCTTTGTTAGATATATGTTCCAGTGACGATGACTATGTTAAGATAAAATAAGTTTCTCACTTCTTATCACAACAATGAAAAAGAGATTTACTAATCAATTTTGTTACTTTATTGAAAAATAAGATATCTATGTACAAGTTAATTTTTTATTTCAAATAAAAGAATTAATTAATTTAGTAATTTATAAATATATACTTTTCGTTATTGCATTTCTCTAAAGTTTATCAAATTTATTTTAAAGCTTAGGCATTTCGCCTTCAAACGACTATTACATTTTTATAGAAATCAATACGACTATCGAGTTAGGTACAAATTGGTAAAGCGGTTACTAAGATCAAACTTTTTAGCATAATAGGGCAGTGCCACTCCCCTTTTCCAAAATTCGTTGGCTGTTTAATCTTTAGCTCAAATAAAATTTCATTGAACCACTTTAAATAACTTTAAGTTATTAATAAAATACATATTTGGCTTTTAAATAAAAAAAAAACATGTAAAATTTTACGATGAATTTTGAAGCACCTTGTTATTGTGGCACCAAAAACGGACATTTGAGTTTTATAAGAGTATTGCCATTTAAAAGAAACAATACGTCTATCGACTTTGGTAGTTATTGATTACGTGACTACTTAGATACAATTTTTTGCCACGCTATCTTATCAAAATCATTAGTTTATCTTATTTAATGCTTAAATACGTCATTATGAGACAAATCTCATTTTATTTTTTAATAAAAAGATTTTGTTTTTGCATTTTTCTAAAAATTTTCGAATTTTTTTGAAACACCCTGTATCTGTGACATTCTGAGTTTTCACACAATAAAACTTCAAATAATTAGCTTTCATTTGCATTAAATTTGTAAAATATCTTCTTTGGTTCAAAAGTTATGATTTTTGCAAAGAAAAAACTCTAGAAAAACCACTATGCGCCGTTGAGAAATATTATGCGGCCACTGTTTGATTTCCTGTCAATTTTGTCATCAGCCCATGTGGCATCTGCATACACAAATAATTACAATTTCCATATTGCAAGTTGCTCAATCTCAATTTTAATTGATATGTTGACTTCAAATACTTAACAACACGTTTGAGTTGATTCCAATCATCCTTTGCTGGCTGAGATACCTTCTGTGCTAAAACAAAGAGGATAAATATAATAAGAGCCGTCACTCGTTATTTTTTAGGCATTTACTCGATGTAAACTATGAGGTAGTCGCTACTTTTTTTTTGGGCGAGATGTTTATAAATGTCTTCTATACATTTTCATGGGGTATTTGTGTTTATTTTTCCGACTGTATTTAATTAATTATTTAATTCTCTTTCCAAAAAACACGTTTGCATAAAGTGACAACACCGCATGGATAAATGGAAGGCAATTAAAAAATGTCCCGCATAAAACAAAAGTAACGGGTGACGGCTCTTATTATATTTATCCTCTTTGGCTAAAATACTAACGCTGGCCGAAATTTGTGAACTGATAAATATAACAGTCTACCAATTAGCCACCGATATTTCATGTTGTTTTCCAATGTATCTGTAGAATCTGTCTTTCCGTAATTAACTTCCATTGGTGTTCTTTTGTAATAGTTTTTAAAACTGAGTCTTTTGGGACATCATTTGCCTTTACATGTCGCTCATATTCCGCGATTACTGCTTGTTTTGCGACATCGACCGTAACCTGACTTTCATCACGTGCACCAAGACCAGATACCAATGTATCGTAGCTTTGAGTTAAGCCGGAGTCATTGGTGCCGTATGCCGTATCGCTGTAGTCGTATCCCTAACGTAATCAGCTGTTTATCGTTACGACGGTAAACCAAAACCCAATTGGTTGGCTACGATACGGTTACGACCTTAGCGGCACCAATAATCGATTGCATTGATTCTCATAAGTTTGGTCGAATCAGCTGTTAAAAGGTTACCGATACGGTTACCGATAAAGCACCAATGTCTTCAGCTTTAAGCTGCTGAGCAAAAATATTTTGCTCCAAAATGTCGATAACTGCTGCTCACCTAAATCATAGAGCTGGAAAAGTATCGATATTCGGCTTACTCCATATTTTTGATATTTAATAGGGAGGGTATCGATATATCGCGATATATATCGATTTTTTTGGAAAGCTCTTACTCAATTTAAAAGCAATATCAGGTATATATCAGATATTTATCATAGTGTACCTATACCAAGTGTGTCAACTAAGCGATAAACGTCAAAACTACAAACAGCCTCGCTCACCTGATGCAAATCTCAGGTCTTGAGTTGCATTTTTGGTACGTAAGAGTACTTCAAGCTGAGTTGCATTTAATAGTTAAATAAAACTTTGTAGTATTTACAGATGTAATAGTTGCATATATTTCCGCGGAAATAAGAATATTAGATTTGTAGCCTGCAACAATGCTGAAACATACGGAAAGCAAAATTTATTTAAATTAGAGTCAAAATATAAAGCGCCAAACGTGTAACATGGAAAAATTTCACTTCTAAGGCTGTTTACACAAATGCATAAGGGCAAAATTATATAAAACGCTTTGGTCACTTCAAAAGCATATATGACACTACTTTATTTTTGCTTGGATTTCAAGCTAAAAAAACTAACGAAACTTTATCGGAACTTCAAAACACAAAAAAAATTTCTATCATGAAAAAGCGAGGCCACTATTCCCCCATAATTAGCGAGTTTGTCATGTTTTTGTTTATGTTTTACATTTTATTTTTACATTAACATTTTTAACAATAAAACAATGCAAATAACACGCGCAAATTATTTTTTTCTCTAATGGTTCACTTTTTTCACAAGAAACTTGATTCTAATTGTGTTTTTATGCACCAAATTTTCAAACTAAAAAAAAAACTTTCATTTGTCTGAAAAAAATAAAGAAAGAACGGCCGAATGTTAAAAAAAACCTATCGAAAAACAAACTGGCTCGTTTGTTTTTAATGAAAGGTTGTATTTTATAAGCTTTTATTTAGTTTCACTTTTGTTGTCTGTAATGGAATCTTGCAAGTTAAATTTGATACACTTTCCGGTGTCCGATTGAGCTGAAATTTTGCACACATGTATAACTCCGATGACAATGCAATATTACTTTGTTAGAATTCGATAAATTAATCGATAACACAGTTATCGGTAAAGATTTGTATTTACTTTAGCATAACAGCCTAAGTCCCATACAAACCCGCCGGTACCTATCCGTGGATTGTGATATTTGGACGTGGTGAATTACGCGTGTCACGCGTGGTGAATCTCAACGCTTGCGAAAAGCGGAGACACAACCCTCTGCGGTATTTCTGTGTATAACCAACATTGCTGAATTTTTAAGGCTGTTTAACTCTGTAATCTTTTCTGTAATTTATTTTGCTTTTGGAAAAATTACCTATTTGAAAAAAGCTGGCTGAAAAATATTGGCATAACAGCTTAAGTTAAATCAAGAATGGAAAATCTTGGAAAATTTGAGCAGATGTGGCAATTTCGCGCGTCCTTTGAACGAAATATTGACAATCTGCTGATCATCGCTAGGAAATTAGCGACATTCCATCAACTAAGCAGCACTTTAGCAATACTACTGTTATTATTTCGCCGCTCAAAACCACACATATTAATTGTGCATTAAATCTAAAATATACAAATACACCATAATAATTTACACGGCCAAAGCCATAATAATTTACACGGGTCATCAATTCTTTCTCTGATTCAAAATCTGAACCACCAGCGCTACCGTCAACAGCTCAGTGTCATCATTGCCAGTAGCGCCAATAACACCAAACTCGTGCCTGACACACAAAAGTCGTTTCACTCAATAGCGCAAGTAAAATGTACTACGCACTCAATACTAAGTAGCGTCAAAAATTCGCTTGGAGTCATTTCGTCAATGAGCTACCATTGAGCTGGCACCGCATTGGCGCTGGCGCCATGCAATTTACATCACTAAAATTGCGCGAATGCCCAGGCTCATGACTTTGTTAATCCAGATGGTGAAAACGAACACTCAAAGCAATGCAACCTTGCAAACAACAGCCGTCATTTTCAAAGTGTAAAAATTCTGTGATACAACGAACGCTAACGCGGTTAGGCTCTTATCGGTAAGTGTTGCATACTTTTCTGCGCACTTGATTTTGTTTTACAGATTTTTGGCGATGGAATTTTAGCTAAGCGAAAGTTGGAATATTAGCCGTGTTTTTTATACACGCGTATAGGTTTACGTTTGCGCGTGAAAAAAAAACGCCTATCCTACATAATGCTTAGGAGACCCATCTAGCGGCAGTGGTTAAACAACTAGCTACAGCTACAGCGTGTACCGAAAAGCGGAGACACGACCCTCTGTTGTATGCCTGTGTATAACATATAGCTAAATCAGTTGCGATGAATTGTGGACACACATAGAATACATAGAACAAAAACACATATTTCAGTTACATCTACGTATAATGCGTATTTGAATTTATTAGTACACATTTTATGCGCTGCAACTTCAGAGGTGTATTTAAAGTTTGGCGCTTAGCAGTCCATATAAATTATAAGCGTATAGACGTTTACGTGTAAAAAAAAATACGGCTATTATTTTAAAACAGATTTAACACACAGAGCAGAGATCTGGAATGAGTAGTTGTAAACTGAACGCCACATAGGCCAAGTCACAATAAAATATGATTTTAAGTTAGTTAACACTGTTTGACACAATTTTATATGTGCTCTCTGTCAAAAGTCGAGTTAGGTATTTAGCACGTATTCGAATCGAAGAACTTGACTGTTCAAAGTTGACTTCGAAGAAGCCCTGTAATGTTGATGCATTAAAAGAAATGGATAGAATGAGAAACGTTACAAATAACTAAGTAAAGTTTACGTACCTAATCTAAACAATATTTTACCCTACTAAAAATTAAAAAAAAAAAATTCATATTTAAATTAAATTTAAGAAAAAGGCTTTTCTAAGAACAAGCTTCTATTACTTGTTAATAAAACGAACTAAAAAGTAAAAAATAAAATTAAAGAAAAAAAAACTTTTTTAAAAATAAGCTTTTATTATTTTGGTTAATAAAATAACTAAAAAGTAAACAATAAATTGACTCTAAAGAAATATAACACTTTATAAGTTCATTGTAAGCTTAAACGATAATTAGGCTTTTTCGTCTGCGACAAAAAAATTCTATATTGTACATAATTATATATTTTTAACATTAAAACTTTACACCTAAATTATTAAATCTTACAGTTTATATCACAGTCCTAATTGTTCTAATAAAAAACGTGTTAAATTTTGATGGTATAATTAAGAACATTTAGGATCTCCTTTTCTTGCTATCGCAATGTAACACGCTTTTATTAGAACAATTGGGACTGTGATATAAACTGTAAGATTTAATAATTTAGGTGTAAAGTTTTAATGTTAAAAATATATAATTATGTACAATATAGAATTTTTTTGTAGCAGACGAAAAAGCCTAATTATCGTTTAAGCTTACAATGAACTTATAAAGTGTTATATTTCTTTAGAGTCAATTTATTGTTTACTTTTTAGTTATTTTATTAACCAAAATAATAAAAGCTTATTTTTAAAAAAGTTTTTTTTTTTTTTCTTTAATTTTATTTTTTTTCTTGTATTTCGTTAGTTTTTTGAAATATAGTTTAGCGTAGGCACGGAACCAAAGCATTTATGTAAATTTTTCGATACTTCGCCCGACAGATGAATTAATGAATGCAACACAACCAAAGCGTCTGTTTAAATCCGCCTTAATTTTTGTAGCTGTGAAAGCCTCCTGCAAATATAATGGTGCTGTAATTGCAAACAAATCAAACTCCTATATGACGCTACTTTATTTTCTATGTATTTTTCTTGTATTTTCTTTTATATTTTTTGTCGAGGGAGCCAATAAGGTTTCAATACTGGTGAAAGTATGTGAACTATATTTGAAAAAACTAACGAAATACAAGAAAAATTCAACGTGGTTCATTAAAAACAAAAGAAGCCAGTTTGTATTTCGATAGGGTTTTTTGACATTAGGCAGTCTTTTCTTTATTTTTTCTGACAAATGAAAATTTTGTTTTTAGTTTCAAAATTTTGTGCATAAAAACACAATTAAATTCAAAGTGTAAATTGTGTGTGCAAATGAGTTTTCAATAAGTGTACATTTTTCAGTTTTCATAGTGAACTTGGGTACAGAAATTCAAATTAAAAAGTTTTTCACAATAATTTGAAAAGCTCTACGTTTTCTCTGCTTTTTACAATTAAAGGAGTAACCCTCCGTAATAAATTAAACTTTTAATGAAAATCAATAACTCTGACCTGAACACTTTTCGCCATGATATAAAATTAAAATGCTGTGGAACAGGAGCAACACTTTTGTGACTACATAAACCCTGTTTCAATCTTTTACGTCTCTGCACAGAACCCTAATTGACCTTTTTCAACCGAAACAACAATGGCAACCCAGATTTTCCCGTTATGCCCATTTAAGCGAGTGCCTGTCAGAAAGAAGTCAACACACTTGTACTTGTACACTATGATATTTATGTAAATACAATATGTACATTTATATATCTGTAATATTTTCTTCATAACTTCGAAACGATCATAAAACACATTCTGCAAAGTTGTCCGCGATGGTAGCTAAAGCGCCAAATACACGACACGAACATTTCCGCGAACATTCCCGTTATGTCATGTTTCTGCGACCTTTTCTGTCGTGTATGATGGTGTTTGCCCCAGGGATGCACCTTAACGTTAAGCTAATCGTTTATCAAAAAATTTCCACCGTTTCCGTTGAAACACTTCGAAATATTATCGATAAAGAATTTATCAAGATAAATTGTATCTCGTTTTTAACCGAAACGAAAAGCTTTCGTTAACGTTAAAAACGTTAACGAAAACATGATACTTTATGTTTGAATTGTGCTGGCAATGCTATAGCCATGGTGAAGCCGTAAGGTGGCAAAAACGAGCGCACATACACACACAAACTCTATGTAATTTGTTTGTGTAATTCGTTGGTGGTAATGTCAAAAATACTCTGAGAAATGTTCGTACTGTCAAAATTCATGAGAAAAGTTGCAATCAGCTTGGATAATGCTTTCACCTTTAATGACTCCGCCATCAATCAGCTTTGCCAGCATAGTTTGAAATTAATAATCAACATAAACGATTTGATTTCGTTTTGATATGGCAGAAAACGAAACGAAATCATTTCGTTAATTTGACGATCTTAACGTTAATAAACGAAACGAAATGACTTCATTTCGTTTATTAACGTTGTTTATCGTAACGAAATGATATCGTTTCTTTGGTTAAGCATGCCTGGTTTGCCCATGGCGGAACGATACAAGGTGGCAGCATGGGACAGCTGATCATACCCTTTTTTTATTTGGTTTGATACATCAACTTTCGGCGTAGTACGATTTTACATTTGTCCATCGAATTTACAAAAACAAAATACATGGCATTTTTATTTATGTTTGTAGGTATGTCACCATGCTGCCACCTTGTATCGTTCCGTCATGGTGTTTGCCAGTTCGCGCAAATGTTCACCAAAAATCAAAATATTTTAATTTTTGGCGAACATTTGCGCGAACTGTTCGTGTGTGTATGGCGAAATAGCTCATAATCGTAGTAATTTCTGAACGGAACAGACATGCGCGGAAAAGTAAAATGGACAATAAAAAATTTCTGAGTGAATTTATTAAAATGTATAAATCTTTGCCATCATTGTGGCAAGTAAAAAGCAAAGATTATTGTAATAGAATTAAAAAGAATAATGGTTATGCGACTTTAATCTGCCACAGCGAGCAATATTGCTGCAGCACAATTGTTGTCAGTATTCATCGCTGTCTGAAAGAGAACTAATGTTCGGCCAAAAGTTCGTATGGTGTATGGCCAAAGCTGTGAACAAGATTGCAGAATGTTCGCGGAAATGTTCGTGTCGTGTATTTAGCGCTTTACAGCGAAACGAGGGTATATACAAAGTTACAACACCCTTTGTCATACACAATGGCAGGCATGCTTAACGAACGAAACGATATCATTTCGTTACGATAATCAACGCTAATAAACGAAACGTTAATTTGTCGTTCTTAACGTTAATAAACGAAACGAAATGACTTCGTTTCGTTTATTAACGTTGATTATCGTAACGAAATGATATCGTTTCGTTCGTTAAGCATGCCTGCACAATGGGAAAAGGCCGAACCTCTGTGGTGAAAACACCCTAGTAGGGTGCTGTCGAAAGCTTTTTTACGTTATGATGGATCTTCACATGTTTTTTTCATATAAAAATCAATCTTATTTGGCGAGCTATGTGAATCTAAATTTGCATTTGTATGCGATTGTTTTAGATGGTGAAACAAATTGGACGTATTACCACTAGTTTTATAAAATTGTTTGCAATAGTGGCATATTGCAAAAGTATTACTGATTTTGTCAAAATGGATCCAAAGGCTTGACTTTGTACTTCGTAGCTTTTTGGCAACACAATTTTCGTCTTTCAACTCAATGATGTCTTCTGTTGCGTATGTATATATCTACATATGTATACGAATACATGTACCTACACATATATCTATATATATAAAATTCAAATTATGTATGTAGGTATAGATCGAGTTGCGTCCTAAACGGATCGATCCCATGCAAAATAAATATTTGGTACTACATAACTCTGAAGGTATTCATGCTAGAACATTGAAATTCAGTAAGGAGTTATATGCGGTCAATCCCTAACACCCCCAAGAAAATGTGGGGTGGGGGAGAAGGGGGCGTGGCACCTCCCATATAAATGAAATTTTTCATTCTGCATATCTCTGGATGTAGTAATGGTAGGATAATGAAAATTGGTAAGGAACTATACGAGGTTAAGTCCTAACACCTCCAGTAAAATGTGGAATTGGGGGAAAGGGGACGTGGCGCCTTCCCTACAAATGGGATTTTCAGAACTATGGCTGCCGTACAAACTTAGGTTATTATAACAGCTAAAGTTTGACTACAGAGTTGTTTGGCTGTTATCCCTTTTGGATGTTTAGTAATCTTCCGCCGTTAAAATTTTTTGTTAACTTCAGTCTGTCCGCATCTTCTATCTATATATATATATAAAGTTAAAATTATGAATGTTTGTATGTAGGCATAAATCGGGTTGCGTCCTAAACGGATCGGCCAGTCACAACTAAATTTGGATCACCCACTAGAAACCCTCCAAAAATTGGCATAGGCTAAACATAACTTCAATATAAAACAAGTAAGGACGGGACTGTCTTCGGCTGTGCCGAATACTTCATACCTTTCATGAATGGGGCTGAACAATAATGTTATCCCGTTCGAAATCTCCAAATAATAGGATGTATAAGATAGGAAATATACAGTGAACAGATGTACATACCTAAACGATTTTTAAGATAAATATAAAACAAACCAGTAAGGAAGGCTAAGTTCGGGTGTAACCGAACATTACATACTCAGTTGAGAGCTATGGTGACAACATAAGGGAAAATAACCATGTAGGAAAATGAATGAACCGAGGGTAATCCTGGAATGTGTTTGTATGACATGTGTACCAAATGAATTTAAAGAGTATTTTATGAGGGAGTGGGCCATAGTTCTATAGGTGGACGCCATTTAGGGATATCGCCATAAAGGTGGATCAGGGTTGACTCTAGAATTTGTTTGTACGATATGGGTATCAAATGTAAGGTGTTAATGAGTATTTTAAAAGGGAGTGATCCTTAGTTCCATAGGTGGACGCCGTTTCGAGATATCGCCATAAAGGTGGACCAGGGGTGACCCTAGAATGCGTTTGTACAATATGAGTATCAAACGAAAGGTGTTAATGAGTATTTCAAAAGGGCGTGGGGTTTAGTTCTATAGGTGGACGCCTTTTCGAGATATCGCCATAAAGGCGGACCAGGGGTGACTCTAGAATGTGTTTGTACGATATGGGTATCAAATTAAAGGTACTAATGAGGGTTTTAAAAGGGAGTGGCGGTAGTTGTATAGGTGGTCGCCTTTTCGAGATATCGGCATAAAGGTGGACCAGGGGTGACTCTAGAATGCGTTTGAACAATATGGGTATCAAAGGAAAGGTGTTAATGAGTATTTTAAAAGGGCGTGGGGGTTAGTCTATAGGTGGACGCTTTTTCGAGATATCGCCATAAAGGTGGACCAGGGGTGATTCTAGAAAGTGTTTCTACGATATGGGTATCAAATTAAAGGTATTATAGAGGGTTTTAAAAGGGTGTGGTGGTAGTTGTATAGGTGGTCGTCTTTTCGAGATATCGGCATAAAGGTGGACCACGGGTGACTCGAGAATGCGTATGTACAATATGGGTATCAAACGAAAGGTGTTAATGAGTATTTTAAAAGGGCGTGGGGCCTAGTTCTATAGGTGGACGCCTTTTCGAGATATCGCTATAAAGGTGGACCAGGGCTGACTCTAGAATGTGTTTGTACAATATGGGTATCAAACGAAAGGTGTTAATGAGTATTTTAAAAGGGCGTGGGGCTTAGTTCTATAGGTGGACGCCTTTTCGAGATATCCCCATAAAGGTGGACCAGGGGCGACTCTAGAATGTGTTTGTACGATATGGGTATGAAGTTAAAGGTATTAATGAGGGTTTTAAAAGGGATTGGTGGTAGTTGTATAGGTGGTCGCCTTTTCGAGATATCGGCATAAAGGTGGACCAGGGGTGACTCTAGAAAGTGTTTGTACGATATGGGTATCAAATTAAAGGTATTATAGAGGGTTTTAAAAGGGTGTGGTGGTAGTTGTATAGGTGGTCGTCTTTTCGAGATATCGGCATAAAGGTGGACCACGGGTTACTCGAGAATGCGTATGTACAATATGGGTATCAAACGAAAGGTGTTAATGAGTATTTTACAAGGGCGTGGGGCCTAGTTCTATAGGTGGACGCGAGATATCGCCATAAAGGTGGACCAGGGCTGACTCTAGAATGTGTTTGTACAATATGGGTATCAAACGAAAGGTGTTAATGAGTATTTTAAAAGGGCGTGGGGCTTAGTTCTATAGGTGGACGCCTTTTCGAGATATCCCCATAAAGGTGGACCAGGGGTGACTCTAGAATGTGTTTGTACGATATTGGTATCAAATTAAAGGTATTAATGAGAGCTTTAAAAGGGAGTGGTGGTAGTTGTATATGTGAAGGCGTTTTCCAGATATTGCCCAAAATGTGGACCAGGGTGACCCAGAACATCATCTGTTGGATACCGAAAAGTTATTTATATATACAATACCACGAACAGTATTCCTGCCAAGATATCAAGGGTTTTTTATTTCTCCCTGCAGAACTTTTCATTCTACTTTATATGGTAGGTGTCACACCCATTTTATAAAGTTTTTTTCTAAAGTTATATTTTGCGTCAATAAACCAATCCAAATACCATGTTTCATCCCTTTTTTCGTATTTTGTATAGAATTATGGCATTTTTTTCGTTTTTGGTAATTTTCGATATCGAAAAAGTGGGCGTGGTCATAGTCCGATTTCGGCAATTTTTTATACCAATACAAAGTGAGTTCAGATAAGTACGTGAACTGAGTTTAGTAAAGATATATCGATTTTTGCTCAAGTCATCGTGTTAACGGCCGAGCGGAAGGACATACGGTCGACTGTGTATAAAAAATGGTCGTGGCTTCTACCGATGTCACCGTTTTTCACAGGAATAAGTTATCGTCCCAGAAACTAAGCCCCTACCAAATTTCACAAGGATTGGTAAATTTTTGTTCGACTTATGGCATTAAAAGTATCCTAAACAAATTAAATGAAAAAGGGCGGAGCCACGCCCGTTTTGAAATTTTCTTTTATTTTTGCATTTTGTTGCACCATATCAATACTGGAGTTGAATGTTGACATAATTTAATTATATATTGTAAAGATATTACATTTTTTGTTAAAATTTGACTTTAAACAAATTTTCTTTTTTAAAATGGGCGTGGTCGTTCTCCGATTTTGATAATTTTTATTAAGCATACATATAGTAATAGGAGTAACGCTCCTATAGTAATAGGAGTAATGCTCCTGATATCTTCAACGACTGGCAAATTACAGCTTGCAAAACTTTTATATTACCTTCTCTTAAAAGTGGGCGGTGCCACGCCCATTGTCCAAAATTTTACTGATTTTCTATTCTGCGTCATAAATTCAACTCACCTACCAAGTTTCATCGCTTTATCCGTCTTTGGTAATGAATTATCGCACTTTTTCGGTTTTTCGAAATTTTCGATATCGAAAAAGTGGGCGTGGTTATAGTCCGATATTGTTCATTTTAAATAGCGATCTGAGATGAGTGCTCAGGAACCTACATACCAAATTTCATCAAGATACCGCAAAATTTACTGAAGTTATCGTGTTAACGGACGGACGGACGGACGGGCGGACATGGCTCAATCAAATTTTTTTGCCATCCTGATGTTTTTGATATATGGAAGGCTATATCTATCTCGATTCCTTTATACCTGTACAACCAACCGTTATCCAATCAAAGTTAATATACTCTGTGAGCTATGCTCAACTAAGTATAAAAAGCAAACTTCAATGACATTTCTATACAAATTGTGAGTGCAGTAATGCATTCTTGTTGAATAGCATAAAGACGTAATGTGTTTGAACGTTAGAGTTGGTAAAGTACTTCTGCTTATATTCAACAGTATATACATCGGCATTATTTATGTGATAGTTGTAAAATGAATTGTTAATAGTTGACCGTTAAAAAAATTTATTACATAAAATCGGTTACTTTTTAGGTACGTTTAGCTATATAATATAGAAAACAATTGGGCAATTCACAATGTCTACTATTCGTCGTATGTGCTATGTTTTAATAATTATTATAATAATAAACCCATCGGATTAATACCTTCCAAAGCTCGGCCAACCGGCACGAGGGGCGCATCCGCGCGGAGGTTTGTTTAACGTCGAGCTACAGAACAAAAATCATCATCTGAGTATTATACATAACAGTTGGAAATTATACATATACTGTATTGTTAAATAAGTCAACACTTTTAGTATGTAAATATAAATATTTTTATTTTTTTTTTAATTTTAAATTTTTTATTTTGTTACAAGTTAAGATGGGGTAGGACAGCCTTCCTTATAGTAAAAAGTGAATCCGTTAAATCAAATGAATTCCAATGAGAGTTAAAATCATTACACAAACAGCGAAAAGGTTCATTTAATTCGAAATTAGTTCTGCACTGCCTCAAAAGAAGAGGTTTGTAATGTCTTGACGCTCGTGATGGGACACTGAAGTTTACGTCGTTCAAAAAAAAGGGGCTAGAAATCAGTCCTTTCAGTAGTTTAGCCATATATAATACGCCTAGCAGTTATCTACGACTTGCTAGAGTTGGAAGATTGGTAAGATTTAACCGATTTGTATAAGGTGGAAGATTATGCACAGAGTCCCAATGAAAAGTCTTTAAAGAGAAAAGTAAAAATTGCTTCTGTATTGACTCTAGTCTATCTGCATGAACTTGATATCGCGGATTCCAGACTATTGATCCGTATTCTAGTATCGGTCTAACTAATGTGGTAAAAAGTGCTTCAGTTGCATAAGGGTCACTAAATTCTTTAGACCATCGTTTCGCGAGTGATAGAACACCTCAAGCCTTATTGACAGTAGTCATAATATGAAGGTTGAAACTAAGTTTAGCATCCATCGTGTCTCCCAAGTCAACAAAATAATTTACTGATAAAAGACAAAAATTATTAATTACGTAAGAGGCTGCTGGCAAAGATCTTCGAGAGAGGCACATGAATTTACATTTATAGAGGTTCAGCGGCATTGAATTCGCGTTGCAAAAAGCAACTGTACAGTTTAAATCCGCTTCAAGCAAGCGACGTTCTTCAATAGATGCATAGGACCTAAAAAGTTTTACATCATCAGCACACATTAAAATTTTGGAATATTTTATTTTGGTACAGATATCATTAATAAATAACAAGAACAGAATTGGACCGAGATGACTGCCCTTTGGAATGCCAGAGAAAACATTAATGACATTTGAAAGAGTATTTTGAAATATTACTTGTTGCGTTCTACCGCAGAGATACGAAGAGATCCACTTGGTGAGACCAGGTTGGAAGCCAAGCCGATCCAGCTTGTGGATAAGCAAGGAGTGGGAAACTTTATCAAATGCTTTACTGAAATCAGTGTAAATAACGTCGGTGTGAAGATTTTCTCTAAATCCATTAGAAACATGGGTTGTGAATTCAAGTAGGTTGGTAATGGTAGATTTGCCTTTACAGAATCCGTGTTGGGAATCTGCAATCAACGTAGAAATAGAAAATGTTAGCTGATTGGTAACAATCGCTTCAAATACCTTTGAGATGGCAGACAATTTCAATTCCTTGATAATTTTCTACACATGACCTACTGCCGTTTTTGTGAAGGAGTATGAGAAAATATTCCTTCCAAGCTGCAGGAAAAACACCATGTTTTAGAGACATGTGGAATAAATCAATTAGGGGCTGATTAATGTGTTCAGCGCATTAAAAAAAAAACATATCGGAATGAGATCAGGACCGTATTTGTAAGACTCCTTCAAATACGTTAAATATGTAAATCCCTCCTCTGGAGTTATTGCCGGATTATTAATTGCGTTAAATGAGTTAAGTTGAAGCGGGTATTCATTAGACAAAGAAATCATTTCAGCGAAATAGTTAGACTTGAAAAATTGTGCAAAGAAGTTAGCAATATCTTCATATTCGTTATCAAATATATATCTCCTTAGAACCAGATCCTTTTGCGAATCAAAACATTTTTCAGAGCGGGGTACTTTTTTCGGAATCTGGTACTTTTGCTAAACTGGTACTTGGGTTATACCGGGTACTTTTTGGTTCCGGCACTCTTGTTAAACCGGGTACTTTTTAAGAGCTGGGTACTTTTGCTAAACAGGAACTTTTGTTAAACCGGGTACTTTCTTCCAACCGGGTACTTTTGTTGCACACGCTACTTTTTTAGAAGCGAGTACTTTTGTTAAGCCGGGTACTTTTTTCAAACCAGGTACTTTTTCAAAACCTGGTAGTTTTTAGAACCGGGTCCTTTTGCTAAAGCTCGTAGTTTTATTAAAACGCTAACTTTAATTTTCAGAGTCGTGTATGTTGCTAAACCGGGAACTTTTCTTTAACCGGGTACCTTTGTTTAACCGGTTACTTTTTTGGTACTTTGCACTGTTTTCGAACCAGATATTTTGAAGGTTGAAATTATAAGAAGGTTGACCTCGCTGATTTAAAATTCTCTGAAGTTTATTGAGAGATAGTTTTCAAATCATTTTTGGATTATTCTAAACTCATGTCGGGACTATTTAGGGACCATTTCGGGACTGTTTCGATAAACTTATGTAAAGTAAACATCTCACACTTAAGCTAAAATTCTATATTGTTATGGAACAACAAAAAAAGTGAATTAAATAAACTCTTCTTTTTATTTTTGCAAGCGCATTTTTATTCTACAACTCATTACATATGTATGCATAATAATACTTCAAAGTTTCCTTTGTGCGAAGTACTTATAATGACATTTGAAGCTCCCAAAATCGTTTGGTTCTATGCGATATTATGGACTTTACGTTCACCTTCTGAATTTGCTTGGTTTATTCATTGATACTGGTTTACTCATTGATACTGGCTTTTTGATTGGTATTGAGCCTAGAGTAACTAGCGGCGCTGACATTGATGAAGATTGACCACGAGCGTGTTGATTATCTCGACGAGGAGGTGAATTTGGATACCTTTTAATTGGTGAAGTTTTACCATTAGCGCTTTTCTCATCTTGTTGTTGTACAACTTTTGAAGTGTCTCCACGATTCGGGCTGCTTCCATGCCTTTTACTTGGTGAAGTGTTACCACTGTCGCCTTTCCCACCTTGTTTTGAAGTGCCTTGCCCTCCCGGAGTTTTTGAAGACTCTGAACCTGGACGAGATTTAGTTGGCGAAGAAGCAGGTGAAGCACGGTCAGCTAAAAGAGCGGCAACAGGATCATCTTGTGGTTCAAGATGTTCCTTACGAAGTTGAGAAGGATCATTTTCAAGGCCAGTTTGACGAATACTGTTAGATGAGACCTCGTTCACCATCAACGCCAAAGCTACTAGGGCAGCTAGTAAAGTAGTAAGAGCTCTCATTTCTATTTAAAGACAAAGTTGATTGAACTTATAAGAAGCTGAATATATGACTGTAAATGGCTTGTCACCAACAGTTCTTTTATACGAAAAATTCTAACTCCACATTTCATGCGCACAAAAGATTTTACTTGGAATATATATAAACGTATTTAAATTTGTTTGTCTATTCGTTAAGACTGTTTATTTAAGATTGCAAAACAATGAGCGTAGTGAATAAACAACTTAGACTTTGCCTTGATTAGATTTAGCTATAATTTTGAAGGTGTTTTCGTACGATTTTGTGATAACTGAAGAAACAACATTTGCTTATTTTTTATTGACACGACACAATTTAAACCTTAATTAGTATTAAGTTAGCAATTGTTTTGTTTGATTTTCAGTTCAATAAATAAAGGCGGCCGCCGTGGTGTGATGGTAGCGTGCTCTGACATCCACACCGAAGATCCTGGGTTCACGCCCCGTGTATAGCAACATCAAAATTTTAGAAACAAGTTTTTTCGATTAGAAGGAAATTTTTCTAAGCAGGGTCGCCCCTCGAAAGTGTTTGGTAAGCACTCCGAGCGTATTTCTGCCATTAAAAGCTCTCAGTGAAACATCAACTGCCTTGCAGATGCCGTTCGGAGTCGGAATAAAACAAGTAGGGCCCGTCCCACCAATTTGTAGGAAAAATCAAGAGGAGCATGACGCAAATTGGAAAAGAAGCTCGGCCTCAAATTTCTTCGGAGGTTATCGCGGCTTAAATTTATTTATATAAAGTTTTAATAAACAAAATATTTGTTGCAGTGTAAGTACCATTAGTGTGTGCCATAAGTCTATGCTCAGCCGCTAGCTAGGGACGAATTGAATATTTAGGTAATCAATGATCAAATGTCACTAAAATCACCTTTTCTCAAAATGTCTCGCTTTATCAGACTATCCCACTTTACATTCTCCTAATGTAAAGTCTGAGCTCTGCTTTCAAGAGGTCAACAGAAATGTTGTTACTGCGTCAAAAGCCCCCAGAATGCTTGAATTTGATGAAATTGATATTGTTGGCCTGAACAAACGAGCTGTGAGTTCTGCCTTCTCGGCATAAGATAAAGATGCAAAAGAAAGTTGGACTTACAGTAAAAGGGGACAACACGAAGCACTTGCTTAATCCAAGATCGGGGCATTCGCGCCTCGTCAGCCACTTCACTGTTGACGGATGTAAATTCGAGAATGTGAAGGATTTCGTTTATTTAGGAATCAGCACTAACAGCAAGAGAATGCTAGCTTAGAAATCAAACGAAGAATAACTCTTGCCAACAAGTGATACTTTAGACTGAGTGGGCGATTGAAAAGTAAAGTCCTCTCTCGACGAACCAAAATTACGCTCTACAAGTCGCTCATCATACCTGTCCTTCTGAATAATGGACGGTGTTAAGGGAAGATGAGATGGCTCTTCAAATATTCCAGAGAAAAGTTCTCCGGAAGATTTATGGTCCTATCCGTGTTGCCGAAGGCGTGTATCAAAGGAGGTATAATGAGGAGCTGTATGAGCATTACACAGGTATGACGATAGTACAGCGAATTAAAACCCAAAGGCTTCGCTGGCTAGGTAATGTTATGCGAATTGACGAAAACGCTCCAGCCAATAAAGTATTTCAGTCGACACCGCAGTTTGGAAACAGACGAATATGGAGCTTTCAACTGAGTTGGGAGAGGCAGGAGGAGGAAGACTTGACCTCCCTTGGGGCTCCCAATAGGCGCCAGATATCGCGAAACAGGGAAAGCTGGCGTGACTTGTTACGAAAAAGCCAAAATAGCTCAGGGGGCTGAACGCCAATTTATGATAATGATGGTATTTGTGATGTTGACGGATTTCAAAGACTGCAAGGTGTCTTAGAGATGCCATCAAGTTTGGTCATTTAAAAAATTTGGTTTTTTCATATAAAATCGATAATCTTAGTTTCCAGTTTTATTTGTTGTTAGCGTTTCCTAGGTCCAATTTTATTTTAATTTCAAATATGTTCAAAGCTTTTGAGCAAATTTTCATTGATCCGCGATATAAGTACTTTGAACAGTGCGCAGTTAGGACAAATCTCGTGAAAGCAGGGTTCAGACAACATTTTTCGAGAATTTATTGACCTACAACTTTGTATTGCACGACGAACGTTTGAAAGTCCGATAAAGCGAAATATTTGCCAAAGTGATTTGTGTGACCATTGGCCGTTGATTCCCTAAAATTTCACTGGAGTCCATAGCAACCAGGTGAGCATAGCCGTATGTCACACGCTAATCCTAAAAAGTAAATATAATCTAACGTTAAGGGGATTTTAATTAATAATTGCTTTATTTATTGAACTGAAAAGCAAACAAAATAATTGTTGGCGAGAAGCTAATTAAGTTTTCCATTGTGTCGTTTGAATAAATATAAATAAAGAAACTTTTTTTCTCCAAGTTCTCAGAAATTTGTACGAAAACAACCTAAAAATTTATGTTAAAGCTATAAAAAACAAATCTGCTTTTATTTATTTTATTATTTTTTTGTTCCAATCATTAGGCCCATTCTCTTGTCAGAGAACATATACTCAATGAGAAGGCGTTTTATGGCGGTTTTTCAGTTACGATCCATTTGCATGTGAAACGTTTTGAGTTTCACCACGGCCTCCAAAATCATGGTGGAAGATTTCTCAGAATTCGAGGGACTTATTGAGAACTCTCTTATTATACTCAGTTGAGCAGAGCTCACAGAGTATATTAAGTTTGATTGGATAACGGTTGGTTGTACATATATAAAGGAATCGAGATAGATATAGACTTCCATATATCAAAATAATCAGGATCGAAAAAAAATTTGATTGAGCCATGTCCGTCCGTCCGTCCGTCCGTTAACACGATAACTTGAGTAAATTGTGAGGTATCTTGATGAAATTTGGTATGTAGGTTCCTGAGCACTCATCTCAGATCGCTATTTAAAATGAACGATATCGGAATATAACCACGCCCACTTTTCCAATATCGAAAATTTCGAAAAACGGAAAAATTGCGATAATTCATTACAAAGGAGAGATAAAGCGACGAAACTTGGAAGATGAGTTGACGTTATGACGCAGAATAGAAAATTAGTAAAAAATTGGACAATGGGCGTGGCACCGCCCACTTTTAAAAGAAGGCAATTTAAAATTTTTGCAAGCTGTAATTTGGCAGTCGTTGAAGATATCATGATGAAATTTGGCAGGAACGTTACTCCTATTACTATATGTACGCTTAATAAAAATTAGCAAAATCGGAGAAGGACCACGCCCACTTTAAAAAAAAAATTTTTTTTAAAGCAAAATTTTAACAAAAAATTTTATATATTTACAGTATATAAGTAAATTATGTCAACATTCAACTCCAGTAATGATATAGTGCAACAAAATACAAAAATAAAAGAAAATTTCAAAATGGGCGTGGAATATAACTTTAGAAAAAACTTTATAAAATGATTGTGACACCTACCATATTAAGTAGAAGAAAATGAAAAAGTTCTGCAGGGCGAAATAAAAAACCGTTAAAATCTTGGCAGGTGTTACATATATAAATAAATTAGCGGTATCCAACAGATGATGTTCTGGGTCACCCTGGTCCACATTTTGGTCGTTATCTGGAAAACACCTTCACATATACAACTACCACCACTCCCTTTTAAAACTCTCATTAATACCTTTAATTTGATACCCATATCGTACAAACTCATTCTAGAGTCACCCCTGGTCCACCTTTATGACGATATCTCGAAAGGCGTCCACCTATAGAACTAAGGCCCACTCCCTTTTAAAATACTCATTAACTCCTTTCGTTTGATACCCATATTGCACAAACGAATTCTAGAGTCACCCCTGGCCCACCTTTATGGCGATATCTCGAAACGGCGTCCACCTATGGAACTAAGGATTACTCCCTTTTAAAATACTCATTAACACCTTTCTTTTGATACCCATATTGTACAAACAAATTCTGGAGTCACCCCTGGTCCACCTTTATGGCGATATCTTGAAAAGGCGAACACCTATAGTACGAAGGCCCACTCCCTTTTAAAAATACTCATTAACACCTTTCATTTGATACCCATATCGTACTAACAAAGTCTAGAGTCACCCCTGGTCCACCTTTATTGCGATACCTCGAAAAGGCGTCCACCTATAGAACTAAGGCCCACTCCCTTTTAAAATACTCATTAACTCCTTTCGATTGAGACCCATATTGCACAAACGAATTCTAGAGTCACCCCTGGCCCACCTTTATGGCGATATCTCGAAACGGCGTCCACCTATGGAACTAAGGATTACTCCCTTTTAAAACACTCATTAACACCTTTCTTTTGATACCCATATTGTACAAACAAATTCTAGAGTCACCCCTGATCCACCTTTATGGCGATATTTCGAAACGGCGTCCACCTATAGGACTAAGGATTACTCCCTTTTAAAATACTTATTAACACCTTTCTTTTGATACCCATATCGTACTAACAAAGCCTAGAGTCACCCCTGGTCCACCTTTATGGCGATATTTCGAAACGGCGTCCACCTATAGGACTAAGGATTACTCCCTTTTAAAATACTTATTAACACCTTTCTTTTGATACCCATATTGAACAAACAAATTCTAGGGTCACCCCTGGTCCACCTTTGTGGCGATATCTCGAAACGGCGTCCACCTATGGAACTAAGGATTACTCCCTTTTAAAATACTCATTAACACCTTTCATTTTATACCCATATCGTACAAACGCATTCTAGAGTCTCCCCTGGTCCACCTTTATGGCGATATCTCGAAAAGGCTACCACCTATAGAACTAAAACGCACTCCCTTTTAAAATACTCATTAACACCTTTCATTTGATACCCATATCGTACAAACACATTCTAGAGTCAACCCTGGTCCACCTTTATGGCGATATTTCGAAACGGCATCCACCTATAGACCTATGGCCCACTCCCTTTTAAAATACTCATTAACACCATTCGTTTGATGCCCATATTGTACAAACAAATTCTAGGGTCACCCCTGTTCCACCTTTGTGGCGATATCTCGAAACGGCGTCCACCTATGGAACTAAGGATAACTCCCTTTTAAAATACTCATTAACACCTTTAATTTGATACCCATATCGTACTAACAAAGTCTAGAGTCGTCCCTGGTCCACCTTTATGGCGATATTTCGAAACGGCGTCCACCTATGGGACTAAGGATTACTCCCTTTTAAAGTTCTTATTAACACCTTTCTTTTGATACCCATATTGAACCAAAAAATTGTAGGGTCACCCCTGGTCCACCTTTATGGCGATATCTCGAAACGGCGTCCACCTATGGAACTAAGGATTACTCCCTTTTAAAATACTCATTAACACCTTTCATTTGATACCCATATCGTACAAACGCATTCTAGAGTCACCCCTGGTCCACCTTTATGGCGATATCTCGAAAAGGCGACCACCTATGCAACAACCACCACTCCCTTTTAAAATCCTCATTAATACCTTTAATTTGATACCCATATCGTACAAACACATTCTAGAGTCAACCCTGGTCCACCTTTATGGCGATATTTCGGAACGGCATCCACCTATAGAACTAACGCCCACTCCCTTTTAAAATACTCATTAACACCATTCGTTTGATGCCCATATTGTACAAACAAATTCTAGGGTCACCCCTGTTCCACCTTTGTGGCGATATCTCGAAACGGCGTGCACCTATGGAACTAAGGATCACTCCCTTTTAAAATACTCATTAACACCTTACATTTGATACCCATATCGTACAAACGCATTCTAGAGTCAACCCAGATCCACCTTTATGGCTATGTCCCTAAATAGCGTCCACCTATAGAACTATGGCCCACTCCCTCATAAAATACTCTTTAATGCCTTTCATTTGATACACATGTCATACAAACACATTCCAGGGTTTCCCTCGGTTCATTTTCCTACATGGTTATTTTCCCTTATGTTATCACCATAGCTCTCAACTGAGTATGTAATGTTCGGTTACACCCGAACTTAACCTTCCTTACTTGTTTATCATAATAATTTATGGTTAACTGCCCTGTGTATAATCCGCGAAGCTTAGTTCCTAAATTGGAAGAAAAGCACGGTCTTGTGTGTTGATTGGTGTCAAACCAAACGACTGCTTTATTAAAGAAGCTTCCTTAGCATTTACGCAAAATTATTCTAATTAGCTCTTATGAGCTACATACGTTACATATTTACATTAATACATACTTACATACTAAGTGTGGGAACTGCAGCCTATAAACACAAATCGAAAAATTGCTGGGAACTGCAACCTATGCAAAAACGGAATAGGTTGTGGGAAATGCATTCAAGCATAAACAAATCGTGTGCAAGCAAAGGTTTGTGGTGAGCATTCAGTCGGCTTTAAATGAATTAGAATAAGCTTCAAGTTACTTAACTATGTAGGTATAAAGGATCCTATTGTCTAAAATTATGACCTCTCTAAAAGGAGAGATTTTCATATACGAAACAAGCCAAACTGATATTTATATTTATTTCTTTAATGTGATATTTCTAACAACCAATAAAGATAAATGATTTAGATTTCCTTACTTTAACTATTTTTATTGAACGAAGCTTTTTCTTTGATATGTCATTTCTGGTTCTATTAAACTTAGAACATAATGTGACGAATATTAGCAACACTAAAGGATACTATCATCTCTAAGCCGATGCTAAGCAGTGACTTGTAAGCACATCAATAAACCAATCATTATGTCTACATATATGTACGTACACGCAGCGGAGAAGTAACGCACAACCACATGCATATATCTGAGATATTCCTGAAAGTATGCAATAATTGTGCAAGTATTACTCACATATACGCGCGCATGGGCTATGAGAGAAGCTATAAAAACCGTGTATCTGTAGTTATAGCTGAGGTATTTATAGATGATAACTAACTAGTAAATTCTGTAAATAGAAAAGTCTAGAAGTATGGAAGGAAGAATTCGAAGAGTATAAAAGGCAGCAACAGTAGAGGCACGAAAATCAGTTTTGATTTAAGGAAGCTATCAATCAGTTGCGAAGTATAAGTGTTTATTGTGAAGTACATTAATAAAGGCCATTTTGCTTTATTTTTTAACAATGGCGGCCACCGTGGTGTGATGGTAGCGTGCTCCGCCTACCATACCGTATGCCCTGGGTTCACACCCCAGGCAAAGCAACATCAAAATTTTAGAAATAAGGGTTTTCAATTAGAAGAAAATGTTTCTAAGCGGGGTCGCCCCTCGGCAGTGTTTGGCAAGTGCTCCGGGTGTATTTCTGCCATGAAATGCTCTCAACGAAAACTCATCTACCTCGCAGATGCCGTTCGGAGTCGGCATTAAACATGTAGGTCCCGTCCGGCCAATTTTTAGGGAAAATCAAGAGGAGCACGACGCAAGTTGGAAGAGAAGCTCGGCCTGCGATCTCTTCGGAGGTTATCGCGCCTTAAATTTATTATTTTAATTTTATTTTTAACAATGGAGTTATCTGTCTGCTTAGTAGTTTTTGAAACCACTTCAATTCTTTTATTTTTCAGTTCTTTCTGGTCTGCGGCATTGAATATATTTTCATACCATTTCGATGCTTCACTACTGCAAAATTTTATTAGAGAGTTATACCGTTTTTCCATAAATGAAGCTAATATCTTTGTTAAATATCACTATTATTTTCTAAGATTAATCTGGTATGTGTATGTAATCGTGCTCTTTTTATTTAGTTGATTTATGGAAAAATGGTGTAACTCGACTTATACCGTTATTCCACACATCCCCTCAATTGGTGTCAGAAGAGGAATCGTTGAGTAAATTCCGAAGGCTTCGAATACAACTTGGACATGCCAAAGTGGAGTGCATTGAAGATCCAGGAACTGAAGAATGAGTTGGAGAGCCGTGGATTGAATACGACCGGCATTAAACTCGAACTTCAGGCACGACTACGAGAGGCAATGGAAGCAGAAGGAATTAACGTGGAAGAGTATGTCTTTCATCTTGATGTCGACGAGACAACAACAAAAATTGAAGAGAAAAACGAAACATCGCAGACAGTTACGAGCACAGACTTGAACACGATTTTGGTTGCAATATCTGCACAAACATCGACAGTAACATCAAGGATGGAAGTACAGGAGGCACGCATTTCAGAAATGTCGTCACAAATGTCATCCCAACTGGAATCGCAGGAGACACGCATCACATCGAAGATTGAAGCACAAATAGATGAACAGAAAACATACATGGCGTCACAAATTGCAGAACAATTAAAAGAGCAAGAGGCACGCATAACATTACAACTCGAAGCACAGGAAGAGCGTATCTCAACGAAACTGGAGGCACAGGAAACAAAAGTCTCATCGCAGCTAGAGGCTTTTAGTGAACGATAAGATAAAATGGAGGCCGAGATGGATGCTTTGAAAGATCGTATACAGGAGATGCAACTACTTCGCCCAGCAGTTTCAGCGAGTAATCCAAAGGTAAAAACACCATCCTTTGACGGTTCTGTTTCTTTCCAGGTCTTTAAGCTACAATTTGAGAAGACCACAACAGTGAACAACTGGAATGCTGAAGATAAAGTTGCTGCACTGTTCATGGCGTTGAAAGGGCCTGCAGCTGAGATTTTACAAACCATTCCAGAGGGCGAACGAAACTGTTATGAAGCATTGATGGGCGCTCTAGAGACGATACGGAACTGAGAATAGGAGACAGATATACCAAATGGAGTTACTGAACCGCTTCTAGAGGCCTGGTGAAACAGTGCAAGAGTTTGCGTCGGATGTTGAAAGGCTGGCACATTTAGCGAATGCGGACGCGCCCGTGGAATACACTGAAAGGGTAAAGATTCAGAGCTTTATAAATGGCATACGGGACGTCGAAACAAAGCGAGCTACATATGCAAACCCAAAGCCAACATTCGCAGAAACGGTATCACATGCTCTGATTCAGGAAACAGTGTCGCTTCTGTGTAAGCCAGTTTTCAAAGCACGCCGTGTGGAAGTAGAAAGGCCAGAGTGGGTAGACGCTACTTTAGAAGCTTTAAAAGGAACGCAACAGAAGAATAATGATGCAATCAAATGTTTCAAGGCGGTAACCCTTTAATAATAACATTAATAAAGGCCATTTTGCTTTATTTTTTAACAAAGGCGGCCACCGTGGTGTGATGGTAGCGTGCTCCTCCTACCACACCGTATGCCCTGGGTTCACACCCCAGGCAAAGCAACGTCAACATGTTAGAAATAAGGTTTTTCAATTAGAAGACAATTTTTCTAAGCGGGGTCGCCCCTCGGCAGTGTTTGGCAAGTGCTCCGGGTGTATTTCTGCCATGAAATGCTTTCAGCGAAAACTCATCTGCCTCGCAGATGCCGTTCGGAGTCGGCATTAAACATGTAGGTCTCGTCCGGCCAATTTTTAGGGAAAATCAAGAGGAGCACGACGCAAGTTGGAAGAGAAGCTCGGCCTGCGATCTCTTCGGAGGTTATCGCGCCTTAAATTTATTATTTTAATTTTATTTTTAACAATGGAGTTATCTGTCTGCTTAGTAGTTTTTGAAACCACTTCAATTCTTTTATTTTTCAGTTCTTTCTGGTCTCCGGCATTGAATATATTTTCATACCATTTCGATGCTTCACTACTGCAAAATTTTATTAGAGAGTTATACCGTTTTTCCATAAATGAAGCTAATATCTTTGTTAAATATCACTATTATTTTCTAAGATTAATCTGGTATGTGTATGTAATCGTGCCCTTTTTATTTAGTTGATTTATGGAAAAATGGTGTAACTCGACGTATACCGTTATTCCACACATCCCCTCAATTGGTGTCAGAAGAGGAATAGTTGAGTAAATTCCGAAGACTTCGAATACAACTTGGTCATGCCAAAGTGGAGTGCATTGAAGATCCAGGAACTGAAGAAGAAGTTGGAGAGCCGCGGATTGAATACGACCGGCATTAAACTCGAACTTCAGGCACGACTACGAGAGGCAATGGAAGCAGAAGGAATTAACGTGGAAGAGTATGTCTTTCATCTTGATGTCGACGAGACAACAACAAAAATTGAAGAGAAAAACGAAACATCGCAGACAGTTACGAGCACAGACTTGAACACGATTTTGGTTGCAATATCTGCACAAACATCGACAGTAACATCCAGGATGGAAGTACAGGAGGCACGCATTTCAGAAATGTCGTCACAAATGTCATCCCAACTGGAATCGCAGCAGACACGCATCACATCGAAGATTGAAGCACAATTAGATGAACAGAAAACATACATGGCGTCACAAATTGCAGAACAATTAAAAGAGCAAGAGGCACGCATAACATTACAACTCGAAGCACAGGAAGAGCGTATCCCAACGAAACTGGAGGCACAGGAAACAAAAGTCCCATCGCAGCTAGAGGCTTTTAGTGAACGATAAGATAAAATGGAGGCCGAGATGGATGCTTTGAAAGATCGTATACAGGAGATGCAACTACTTCGCCCAGCAGTTTCAGCGAGTAATCCAAAGGTAAAAACACCATCCTTTGACGGTTCTGTTCCTTTCCAGGTCTTTAAGCTACAATTTGAGAAGACCGCAACAGTGAACAACTGGAATGCTGAAGATAAAGTTGCTGCACTGTTCATGGCGTTGAAAGGGCCTGCAGCTGAGATTTTACAAACCATTCCAGAGGGCGAGCGAAAATGTTATGAAGCATTGATGGGCGCTCTAGAGACGATACGGAACTGAGAACAGGAGAGAGATATACCAAATGGAGTTACTGAACCGCTTCTAGAGGTCTGGTGAAACATTGCAAGAGTTTGCGTCGGATGTTGAAAGGCTGGCACATTTAGCGAATGCGGACGCGCCCGTGGAATACACTGAAAGGGTAAAGATTCAGAGCTTTATAAATGGCATACGGGACGTCGAAACAAAGCGAGGTACATATGCAAACCCAAAGCCAACATTCGCAGAAACGGTATCACATGCTCTGATTCATGAAACAGCGTCGCTTCTGTGTAAGCCAGTTTTCAAAGCACGCCGTGTGGAAGTAGAAAGGCCAGAGTGGGTAGACGCAATTTTAGAAGCTTTAAAAGGAAC
Organism: Eurosta solidaginis; assembly: GCF_040869045.1. Lineage (NCBI taxonomy): Eukaryota > Metazoa > Arthropoda > Insecta > Diptera > Tephritidae > Eurosta > Eurosta solidaginis. Next base: position 236,171,986 of record NC_090322.1, read on the forward strand.
GCAACAGAAGAATAATGATGCAATCAAATGTTTCAAGGCGGTAACCCAGGTCACATTGCTCGTCATTGCAGCACCGGTCCTGGAAGTTCCAACTTGGGTGGCCGTAAACGCAAAGCTGGAGGAGATGAGCAAGAGCGTGCCAGATGTAAAGACTGAGAACTAGCTCCAGGCGTTGAATGTCCTGTGATATCTATCTCGCAAATTGGAGGAAAATCGATCAGTCTTGCCGTCAAAGGGAATGTGGATGGCAAACAACGTGTACAGACTGTTGATACGGGCGCATCTCATTCCTTAATCCGATCTGACTTGGTCAACAGGAGAGTAAAACCGTTACCTCGAGCAAGGTTGCGTACGGTCACTGGCGAGTATAACCAAGTCCAGGGAGAAGTGATATGTGAAGTCTTAATTGGAAAGGTCACAGTTCTACACAAATTCGTTGTGGCGGAGATCGTTGATGAAGTCATATTGGGAGTGGACTTCTTGGTTGACCATGACATCAAGATCGATATGCAGAGAAGGGTGATGAGTTATGAGAACCAGGATGTGCCACTTAACTTCAGTTTGGAAAAAGGGCTCAGCAGTAATCGAGTACTGGTGGAGAAGAGTCGACAAAGACCACGAAAGTCAAAGGTGGAACGAATGGGCCAAACAAATCAAAATGGAAGGTACCTGCGAGAAAAAGACTTTCATTGACAAACCCTAAAGGACGCAATAAAACGACTGAAAAGATTTTTCAGAAAGAATGCAAAGGTGGTTTGAAGCCAGCGCACACTACTGTTGTGAAACGTCAAGACGATACTTATGATGCAAAGTCAATCCGTCAATATCAAGTTCTGCGAAGTAGTTCTTCATTGGCCAAAGAACAGAGTGTGAGGGAACGGCCCAGGGTATGAGTACTAAGATGAAACACAGGTACGACAAGAAAAATAATTCGGAAGGTTTCCGAATTTTGGTGCAGTTGGGAAGGCCCGTACAGAGTTGTGAAAAGGATCAGTGATGTCATCTACCGCATACAAACCATTGGGAAAGCACGAAGTACACTCAGAGAAAAACGCCGTTCTAAAATCCAGCACCACCGGACTCAATTCAAGCTTTTCATGTTCTTACTTTTTTGTTCTTGAAAAACGAACGACCTGTTCTTAAAACAATAACCTTGTTCTTGAACTGAGAACCATGTTCTTGAAAAGATAACGGCTGGTCATAAAATATGAACGAATGTTCTATTAATGAGAACGATGTTCTTAAATTAAGTTCAAGAAAAAAGAAACGGTACAATTCGTGTGCACTACAATGTTAAGTACAACATTTGCCACAACCTACCAAGCAGTTGTAGTGGTCCAGCGGCTATAATGTTGCGGTTGCGATCGTTTGGTTTGAGTTCGATCACCGTCAAACTCTAAAGTTTTTTAAAACATTTTTTTGTATTCTATTTTTTTAACTCTTATTTTTCGTTTAGTTCCATTCGCATATGTACAGGTAATTCTCAAACTTGTTATAAAATGTTTTAAATATATATTCAGATTGCATCATCAAATAATAAAAATTTCTCGATAAGAGAAATATATAAAAAATGCATATTATGCGTTTTTTCGAACCTTTTGGCTTTTAATAATAGTTTTTTTGTTATTAATATTTTTTTATTAATAACAAAAAAATTATTTATTGGGGTGACATATAAAAAATTACCTTTCTCCCACCAATGATCAAGCACAAACCGTTCTTGAATTGAGACTGAAAACTATTAAAACGACCACAAAACGTTCTCGAAGCGTGAGAACGAAAAATCTTAAATCAAGCCCAAGTAGTGCTTGAAATGAGCACAGAAGATTCACACATCGATACCAAACTGGTCATAAAATACGAACGGTGTGCTTGGAAAAACTGTTCTTAAAACAAGCCAATCGGTAACGAGTTAAGAAACAACGTACTTAACAGACTTTTGTCAACGAATGTTCTTAATTTTGAACTTGTTTCATTCGTTTTAGAACGATTTTTTCTGTGAGTGTAGAAGAGTGGTACATTTGGAGATGCTAGCGGCGTTTAGATCAGGAAATTTGTCTGATCGGGATGATCAGACTTAGTTGGAGGACAGTGTGACGAATATTAGCACCACTAAGAGATACTATCATCTCTAAGCCGATGATAAGCAGTGACTTGTATGCACATCAATAAATCAATCATTATGTCTACATATATGTACGTACACGCAGCGGAGAAGCAACGCACAACCACATGCATATATCTGAGATACTCCTGAAAGTATGCAATAATTGTGCAAGTATTACTCACATATACGCGCGCATGGCCTATGAGAGAAGCTATAAAAACCGTGCATCTGTAGTTATAGCTGAAGAATTTATAGATGATAACTAACTAGTAAATTCTGGAAATAGAAAAGTTTAGAAGTATGGAACGAAGAATTCGAAGAGTATAAAATGCAGCAACAGTAGAGGCACGAAAATCAGTTTTGATTTAATGAAGCTATCAATCAGTTGCGAAGTATAAGTGTGTATTGTGAATAGTGGATTCGAACGTTAGTAGAAGGTGACTTATTGACCGAAATTCTTTGGCTACTTCATGCCCCTTCTGCCGGCCTTAGGGATGAAAACCACCCTTGTTTTCGTCCACGAGACCGGAATGTGCTTGAGACGAATGCATGCCTCGAAGATCTCCTTTAGTTCCTTAACCAAAGATTTCTGATACCTCTGCAGCATAGTAGGTAGAATACCATCCACTCCCGGTGATTTATATGGAGAGAAGCTATCTATTTCCCAGGCAATTTTCTTCTCCGCTAAGAGGTTGTCTATGAGGCCCCCGATCCAAAGCCACTTGGAGGTGGTCCCTGACCACCTCTCTGTAAGTGGTTCTGTCCGATGCCGCCGCACTGGTAGAAGCGCCGTCAGTCTGCCTGGAGTACGTTCCTTTCTTGACGTCGCGCTCGTTCACCTCTTGTGACCGGTTGCCTTTCGCCGACTGTTTTGAGCTGTGTTGTTGTTTGCTTGTTTGGTTTGTGATTGGATCACGGAAAAAGGGTTAAAAATCGATCCAAAGTCTTTCACACAGGCGGACAGACGGACACTACGAGCTTTGTTCTTTATACATAAAAAAAAAAAATTCTGACGTGTACATGAAAATCGCCGATACACGTGTATTTTTATTTTTTCTCCCCTTTCTGAAAAAGTACTTTTAGTTCTACGACAGAATGTGTGTAACGCAGTGTTAGGAAAAGAAATCACTTCACGCAAAGAAATGCTTTGCACACAGAGTATATTAACTTTGATTGGATAATAATTGGTTGTACAGGTATAAAGGAATCGATATAGATATAGACTACCATATATCAAAACCATCAGTATCGAAAAAAAATTTGCATGAGCTATGTCCGTCCGTCCGTCCGTCCGTCCGTCCGTTAACACGATAACTTGAGTAAATATTGAGATATCTTCACCAAATTTGGTACACGAGTTTATCTGGACCTAGAATAGATTGGTATTGAAAATGCGCGAAATCGGATGATAACCACGCCCACTTTTTATATATATAACATTTTGGAAAACACAAAAAACCTGATTATTTAATAAATAATACACCTAGAATATATTAATTTGAGATGTGGACTGATATATAGACTCTTGATAAAAATTTTAACATTTTTTTAAAATGGGCGTGGCACCGCCCACTTGTGATAAAATCAATTTTACAAATATTATTAATCATAAATCAAAAATCGTTAACCCAATCGCAACAAAATTCGGCAGAGGTTGCCTTTACTATAAGGAAAGCTTTAAAGAAAAATTAACAAAATCGGTTAAGAACCACGCCCACTTTTATATAAAAGATTTTTAAAAGAGTCGTGGACGAATAAAATAAGCTATATCTGTGCAAAAAAGTGCTTTATATCAATGGTATTTCATTTCGCAAGTGGATTTATAACAGTAAATATGAAAAATTTCAAATTTTAAAAAATTGGCGTGGCACCGCCCCTTTTATGACCAAGCAGTTTTCTATGTTTCGGGAGCCATTACTCGAAGAAAAATCAACTGATCGTAATAAAATTGTGTACACATATTTTCCTTATAGCAGAAAATATTTCTAGTAAAAATGGACGGGATCGGTTAAAGACCACGGCAACTTAGATATAAAACAAGTTTAAAAGGGTCGTAGACTAGAATAATAAGCTATAAGTTAGCAAACAATAGTTTTGAATCAACGATATTTCACATATCAAATATTATTGTAAGAGGAAATGGGAAGAAATTTTTCTTTTAAACGGGCGGTGCCACGTGTTATGTAGAAAAGTAATTTATCTGAAATGAAATGTACAATTGTAGCTCACGCTGAGTATATAATGTTCTGTTACACCCGAACATAGAC